>NW_007577795.1:770897-821433 GCF_000690725.1 Stegastes partitus
TGATCAAATGTGTGATTATTCTATTTATATATTCATTTTATCAACTACAGACAGATGATGGAGAGGATGACCTGAAGAAAGGCACACAGCTGTTGGAGATCTATGCTCTGGAAATCCAAATGTACACAGCACAAAAAAACAACAAGAAATTGAAAGCCTTGTATGAGCAGTCACTTCATATTAAATCTGCCATTCCTCACCCGCTCATAATGGGAGTTATTAGAGGTATGACAGTGTTGCTCACTTGTTCATAGAACAGCAGTTTTATTTTAAGTGTAACTGTCACACTATGTACTGTTAGAGCTGTTTGCTGAATGACCTGTGCTTGTTTGGTCCCGGCCAGAGTGTGGAGGAAAGATGCATCTGAGAGAGGGTGAGTTTGAGAAAGCTCACACAGACTTCTTTGAGGCCTTTAAAAACTATGATGAGTCTGGAAGCCCCAGAAGGACGACATGCCTGAAGTACCTGGTCTTAGCAAACATGCTGATGAAGTCAGGAATAAACCCTTTTGACTCTCAAGAGGTATGAACGCAATTGCTATCATTTTAAATGTTTGCTTTTAATAGCTGATTATATACTGTATCTAAGAATATACAGAAGGAAAGAGCAAGAAAGGAAAGAACAGTAGCTGGTTGCCAAATAAGTTTGTGCAGTTTAAATTTTTGATAAAGCACATCTCAAATATGTCTAATCAGAGCAATTTGTTTGAAGTATTTTGGGGGTTTTGTGCTTAATCAGTGAACTTTTATTTAAGTTTCAGTGTTTTAACTTCTCACATTTTTTCCAAAGGCCAAACCATACAAAAATGACCCAGAGATTCTAGCGATGACAAACTTAGTAAGGTAAGAGTGCATTCATTTTTCACTTGTGTGGGCTGTCGTTTCTACCTCTTAAACCATTTTACTCCAGTCTTATTCTGAGATGCATGCCATCACAGTTTTACTAAAGAGCCCGATTGGAAAGCAACAAGAATAGTGAGACAGACAGTCATTTAATCCAACTGTGACAACAAATACACTGAAATGTTTTGCACAGGTCATCTGAATAAAGACTTGGTGGCTCACTTCCTCATTGTTATTTAGTAAGAGGCTTAGACAGTACGGTTGAACTGCAGACTTTAAATCGGTCTTATTATTATCTGCACTTTGTTGTTGCTCAGTTCATTACAAACATTGGTATGTCATTGTTGGAGAGAACAAGCTTTAAAGGGGAGGAAAGGTGAGATTTAATTGGCTGGGAGGCGTGATAATGAATTCTCTAACCCTAACCCATGTACAATGCAAGGGCACGCTGAGTGTGTACTGTCATACCCTCAGTACACCAGGCATGGTACATATGACTGCTTAGTTTGAACCCTGCGTCTTTGTAATGCAACAAAATTGGAACAAAAAGACTTGCTTACAGTGAAAAAAGTTGCCTTGTTTTGAATGTGTAGTTATCTCTTTTACCTAGATATGCTTAATTTATTGCTTTTGGTCAGTATTTCAGCTGTGCATTATGTTCATTTATTTCAGTGGATGCCTTGTATCATTTCACAACACACAGTGATACATTAACAGTCAACATTAGCCTGTCAGCATTAGTGTACATGTCACAGTATTTGTATGAATCAGAGAGCATGACTATTGTCTTCTCGAAACCTTTAGTAACTTTCTGCTTCCTTGTTGGCTCACTTTTTGTCCCCATGTTTGCTAATAGGCACTGTCTCACTTTGCTCAGATTTCATGCACATATTTTTCACATTTTTTATCACATAAACAAGAAACTAAGAGCAAACACCCAAAATTATCATAAGAATAGTGTTTACATAAAACAGAAATATTTTGGAATGTGTTTGACAGCTGTCAGGATGACAGTTTTTGTGTGGGTCACGGAGACACAATGTATATGGTAGAACAACAGCGACTGTTTTCCCTTTCAGCGCCTACCAGAACAATGACATCACTGAATTTGAGAAAATCTTGAAAACAAATCACAGTAACATAATGGACGACCCCTTCATTAGAGAGCACATAGAGGGTGAGTGGAGAACGTGACATCAGTGCACACACACGACAAATATGTTGGGGAAAAAAAATTATATATACACACACACACATATATATATATATATAGCTAACAGTGTGATGTTTTGTTGCAGAGCTTCTGAGGAACATTAGAACTCAAGTACTTATCAAACTCATCAAACCATACACAAGAATACACATCCCTTTCATTTCCAAGGTAAGTCAGCTTGATCAAAACATTCCTTTACAGTGACTTTGTCTGTCATGAATTGATGTAGACAAAAAGCCATTCAGTCATTTCTGTGGAGGAAAGGATATCATTTCCAAAAAAACAGAAAGATAAGCCTGCTTTCTCTGGACACACCTGTTAAAGTGAAATCTGATATTGCAAGACCTGGTCTGGTTTTGCAGAACTAGTAGTTTGGTTGTAGAGGTGGAGCTCCTAATGGATTTATTGATTTGCTTAATTACCATGTAATACAAATAAATACAGATGAAACAGCAGCATAGATCATATGATCTACACCTGAACAGTTGGTTGTCTGTAGTTTTCTGTGTGTTTTAGTTATTAAAAGAACAATATTTACTGACTTGTGTTTGTTTTTGTTTGTTTTAAAATGACTAACTCAAGAAGACGAGCTAAAAAGCAGTATTTATATGAGGAAGAAATAATAACATCACCAATGCTTGATTGTATTTGTTGATGGCTTTCCAACCCCTGTTTGTTTTTGGTTTGCATATTTGCATGATACTTTGCCCACAGGTCTTTTGAATCCTGGGCACGCTTTAATGTTTAAATCATCCGAGCTGACATGCCTCTTGACAGATGTGAGGATCAGTCTTTGTCCTGTTTGTGTTGCAGGAGCTGAACATTGACGTGTGCGATGTGGAAAGTTTGCTGGTGCAGTGCATCTTGGATAAGTAAGTCTGTCACTGACGTGCATGCTGAGAAGTAAAACAGAAAAATAGCTTCCTTCCTGTAAAGAGTTGCATTTCCTCATAGTTTGCATCCTTTGGCCCTTAAGGGAGTTAGTTGATGGTCATACTGTGATGGTGACATGCTCTTTGCAGGTTTATAACCCGGCTCTACTGGTTCACTGACGTAAATGATTTGGCAAAACATGACAACACGGGATGACAGAAACATGTCATTTAATGTTTTTTTTTTATTGTTGTCATTGTGCTCTAAAAATATTAAAGAAATATATCATTCATTTGAAAGCATAGGTGACTAGGCAGAGCTAAAGTATTGTTTTTTTTTTTCTTAAATACAGACTTCACTGTCCGTGTTTAAAGAAAAAGGGAAATCTCCAAGATTTCCTCTGGGATCTTCCTTTTTAATTATGCTACCTACTTTCTTATTGTCTTTACTGCATTATGCTAAAGTACAATTTACAGGTAGAGTAGATATAAACTGTTTAACTGCAGGAAGACTAGTAACTGTTATTATGGCATTTTAAAGCTGAACTACAAGAGCTTCACTGATTTGTGAAGCCCCAAATTTGAGTTATTTTACTGATAACGCTTTTTTTTTTTTTTTTTTCATTCACAGCACAATCCACGGACGTATTGACCAGGTGAACCAGCTACTAGAACTGGACTACCAGAAAAGAGGAGGGGCTCGCTACACAGCTTTAGACAAATGGACAAATCAGCTGAACTCTCTGAACCAAGCCATTGTTAGCAAGCTCACATGATGGCATGTAAAAATCAAGAGACAAGGAAAATGGCATGTTTGAATACATCCATAAAGTTGCTACTGTGCTTCTTCAAGTATATCCTCTGAGACAAGATACACAGCACAGATTTTGAGAATGCATCAATTTCAAGAAGACTCGCAAGAACCCCGAGAACGTGTGTTGTTTTGTCCCAATGAGAGGAAATCACTGACACTTATTTTTGTTTTTCATGTTCCTGATTGGCAGATCCTTCCATGTGCAACACACAAATGCTTCAGTTGTTTAAAGAAAAATGTCCAAATGTGTATGAAAGTGTGTACACAGTATTTTAATGTATACTGTTGCCTGTTGGTAATAAACAGATTTCTCTCAGCACTAAAAATCAACTGCCTTTGACTGGCTACAGAGTGTGACCTTGGCTGAATGTGGAGTCAAATAAATGTTTTTAAACTGTCATAAATCACACATAGAGATATCTTTCTTTTAGTTGATTGGAATCTCTTTGTGGAAGGTATTTCTGTGCGCTCATCATGTGCAGCATTTTCCAGTCGGTTGCAGCTTTCTGGGCCTCGGCGGCTTCCGTTCCAGGTGACTCCCATTTCCACTCTGACAGCAGTTCGCTGCTCGCAGTTAGTCACAGCTAGCAGCTAGTGAGCGGAGAGCGCAGCTAGCTGACGCAGCTGCGTCCAGCAACAGTTAACGGCGGAGTCCAGTTAGTCGGAGCTGGGTGTGAGTCACTACGCCTTTAGTGGTTGTAATTTACAATGAAGAAATTAAAAAGGCCCACATCCTGACGTCCACATTGTGGTCAATGACAGTCTGTCGCGGCGTCGGTGACTGACATGGACGCTAGTGACAATAAGGTACAGTTTATTTTGCATTTGTTTTTGTTGGGATCTTGCTAACGCTTTAGCTTATGGAAATGGAACATAGCGTTACTTAATAGTGTCGAGGGCCCAAAATCGGGTTCGTATTATTCAAAAAGCGCCTGTTTCGTTATTGTAATTATAAATAGCAGCGATTATCAATTCTGTTTGGGTTTTTATTCATGCTAACACCGTGAAAGGTTGTGGTGTTTGTCAAATGCAACAACAAGATAAGCAGAGGCTAGTAAGCTAACATTCGAACAGCTAATGGGTAAGTAAAGCTCATTATAAAAGGTAGCCCTCGATTCAGTTCTCTTCTTTTGTTGTAATGCCTGTGTGTTTGGTCATTTTACAAAATGGCTCAGCTGTATATCCGTGACAGCACTTCTTGTCCACAAAGACAGGCTTGGTTAAATGTTAGCGTGGCTAGCTAGCTATAGCTAACTTAAACATCTGAGTTGTCATTTGACAGCAGTTGTCATTTAAATCAGAGCGTCAGCTGAGCGACAGATACAAACGAGCAGGGTGTTTGATAGTGTCACAATCTGGAGAGGCAGGCTTTACCAAAAAGGTTTCAGTCAAGCAGGAATGTGTGCATGAGTGTTGGGAGGAGAGGCAGAGAGGTTTCAGTAGAGGAATGTCTGGTTCTACTGCATGTATGTCATTCCTCTGACGCTGTTAGCTATGCAGAAAGTTTGGTTTGGTTGCGTTTGGGTTTGTTGTCCCTAGGCTGCGTTTTCTTTGGCCACTGCTTGAAATTAACCTGTTACCTTAAACACTGAACAACGGTATTTTTTACAATGTGTCAGACTCCTTGACGTATTTGAAAATGTGCAATCAAGTGGTGTGATATTTATCAGTTCTGTCTTCCTTAATGTGAACTTCTTAAAAGCTTTAATGCATATGCTCCTTTCTTCACAGCCCATCCTGCTTTCAGTGCAGAAACAGATACTCCCTGATAGTGTGTGTGTGAAAGCAACTGGTGTGAGAATAAGTGCTTACACAAACAGAGGCTTGTGAGATCAGTAGACCCCAGTCTAATCGCAGTTCTGTCATCCCCAACGGATGCACATCTGGGTCTGACCTCATTGCCTTTTTTACAATCACAGCTATTCTCACTCACCCTCTCGCTAACACACAGAAACACAACGACATATGGACGAGTCCTGACCAACTCAGGCTTCTCTCACGATTTCTTTACTACTGTTGAGGAGTCAAGCAGCTCCATGAGTAAACACCAGGCCTCAATTCGATGGCTTGCTGGATAATTAGCTTATCCTGTAGTACTGTCCCTACTTTATCCTCTCAAACTTAATCCTTTAACAACAACCTATCAGCCAGTCTGTACCATTGTACCTGATTCAGACCAACTACTGTCCTCCTAAACCCTGCGGCCCTATCAGTTTGGGCGTGAAGGCGGCCATACCTCTGTGGGGGCTCGTGAGCTTTAAAACCCTTTGTTATCGCTGTACTTCTTCACTGACTCCATTTACCATGACTCTGTTGAGATAGTATGAGATCTGTAGATCACCTAAGAAAAACTGAGAGAAGCACCCACAAACAGTAGCAGTGGGAGACAATAGCTGTCTCTGTGACATCCACAGGCTGCACTGATACTCTATTCATACATCCCGACCACAGTTGCAGAGAAGTGAGGGGGCGTCTTTGTACTGTGAACCCTGTCACCTCATCTCATCCTTTGCAAAAATTTGTTCGACCAGTTTGACCACAGTGTCAGATAAGGACTGGTGCTTATAAACAGCAATGGACAAATCAAAACAAAACAGCGACGGACAACAAGTGTTATATTACTGTGTCAATTTTGAGGTTTTGTAAAAAAATTCCAATTACATCACGTGTTTAAAGGTTTATGGCATTATATAGGTTACTCTGACTTGTTGAGCACAATAACTTTAAGTAGGAGTTTTCGCCCCATAGCACTTGTAAGGAATTGTTTCTAGTTTACGTTGTCTGACAAATATGTAAGCAGTCTCTCATGAGAGTTAGTACATTTATATGGACCTTAGCATCCATGATGTTACACTGTTATGACTATAAAATAAGGATTACTAAACTTAAAGTGTGTAATGTAAAATTCATTGCTCTGTTTTTACATGTAGTACACGATAGTGCACATTACACAGTGGTATGTTTTTGATTTCGAATAGTTATTTATGGGATTTGTAGGCCTGCGTGTCAGGTGGTGTAATCACTGAGCTTATCCTACCCATTTGGCTCCATTTAGCTTCATGTCTCTGCAGAACAATTGTCTTAAGTGGCTGATTAAGTTTGGAAGTACTTCTGTGTTTTCGTCCAAAGCCTGTTTTGCAGTACTCTTCTAATCTTTGCCGTTTCTGAGGCCACTTGTCTCATTTCTTAAAGCACAGGACCTCAGCTATTGACTTGGTGTGTTTGTACTATAAATCAGGAGACCCATACAATTAGACTAGCAAGAAGCAGATCTCTAGTAAGCGCATAAAACACTTAAAAAAAAAAAAAAAGAAAGAAGAAAAAGGTCATTGTTGCCATTGTTTTTGACTGAATTGCTCGATTCATTTATATAGTTTGATTGTATTGATAATTTGTTCAAGTTAAAAAGCCTTTTGTCTGAATCCTTCAAAGCTCTACAAGGTGTGACTAATAAATAATGAGACAAATGCTGTAATTCTAATTTTCTTTCAATTTCACTTGATTCAGAGATATTGAAATTGTATGTGTGCTGTTGTTCACCTCACATAAACCCAGTCTGGTTATTTAATAGCCCTACCTTGTATGCTTTACTCAGTCGGTGAGTCATTTTTTCTGTGGTTACCTTTGATTCTTTAAAGCATGACCGTCATGATGCATAGTGTCATAAATCAGAAAGATAACGTACAGCTAAAACTTTTCTGCTTTATAATGATTTAAGAAAGAGTTCTAGTTGATGCTGTAGTGACGTAACTGTGTGGATTTTTTTGAAATGTAATAGATCCTTTCTTTGTATTCAAATGTTTGTGAGAACTAGTTGGGAGACTGCGTGGTCCTCCGACTTAGTCCAGCTTCTGTGTTGTTTCTAATTTTTTGTTTGAGAAATTAGAACAATTCCAGGACCAATCACGGTTAGTCCTTCATTTGTTAAACAAGCCTCCAGAATATATCTCATACCAATGCAGAGCCTAGTGTTTGTGGCTTTTTTAAGGCCTCACACATCGGCTGTGAATGTGTCAACCATCAACTTAAAAAATAACATAACAAAGATAAATAGACGATCATCATGAACAGTTGGATAAACAACTACTTAAACAAAGTCCAAAATAATTTTGGCTATGAGGTGTAGATACTCACCTCAACGTAGACTATTTTAACATGAAGCTGGCCATTTTCTGTGTTTTTCATCTCTGTTTAATCAGCTGCAGATTTCTTAGTCACATCAGTGACTGTCAAAAACGGCACTGTACTTTGTTTAGAGCCTCTGGCATTCCTGTGTTATGTCATATTTGTGTTTAAAGTTTTATGTCCTTGTGTTAAGCCCTGTTCCTTTTTTATGGATGGTTGTCGACACTCAAAACCATAAACCAAGTGGAACATAATGATGAAATGCAATCCTCTGCTATGATTACCATGAAATAAATGAGAGGTCGATCAGTCAGCTGGTAGACTATGCACAGCACTCTCTCTGTTTCTATTAGATGTTTGCTGTATTTAGGTTAATAATTTGAAATGGACTGCCCATAGATAGTCTTGTACATGCTAGAGACACAGCCTAACAATCCTCACAAACCTATCCTAGCAGTAAAGTTAAAGTATGGTGTATTTATAGGTAGGTGGGTTTTCATGACTGTGTTGTTATGGATTGAACTTTCATTCTACAGCTATCTCATTTGATAGGTGTGGAATGGCAATAATGATAAAATGCATCGGTTGTACTGTTTTTATACAGACATGGAGAAGACGAGCAGAAAGTTGGACAAACAAATCTGTGCTCTTGGGTGCAGTTTATATATATATATTGAATTTCCCTTCTGGGATAAATAAAGTATTTTTCATTTTATTTCAGACCTGTGTCTCTCTGAAGTGCATCATGTAGCCAATAATTGGCTGCCGTGGCTCACAGTGTGGCAGTAATGGCTGTTCATTTGTTTCTGTGCAGGATGTGAAGCTTTCACCTGAAGTGGAACCGTTCATCCCACAGAAGAAAGGTCTTGAAGGATCCCTAGTCAGCATGAGTCTTTCTGGCGAGCCGGGTGGAGGAGGAGGGGGTGGAGGTATAGGAGGAGGCAGTGGAGGGGTGGAAACCACTCCCATACCCAGCTACCTCATCACCTGCTACCCTTTCGTCCAGGAGAGCCAACCCAACAGGTACTGTTACTCTGTCACAGCGAGGGGATGTTTGAGGATGGATGAAAGTAAAGGCAGTCGCTGCAAACTCATTTAACTATGAACTAATGACTCCTATGGTTCTGGTTCATGAAAATTCTGGATTTTGACAATGCTGTCAACTTCTGAAATATTGCCATCGCCTGTAGCATTGTAACAAGTCTGGTGAGCTTTGAACAACCCAAGAAAAAGCAGCTCTCATCTGGAATATTCACTACTACTTCTATTTTCAGAGTAACTCATTTACTCTACTATCATTATAATAATAACAACAAAAGAGCATTGTGTCCCTGATGTTGTTCTTCACATACAAGATCACGATCAGATCTTTTAAACAGTGTGTTGAAGCTGAACCGTTAGATTGCTCTGTACTGTAACACTGCTTAATTATGAATGGAAGCCTCCCCAGAGTTTACATGGAACCACAATCTATGTTTCCAGTGGCTCTTTCTTTGTCCTGAATGATCTGCTGTATCCTGCACACATCCGTTCCTTTGTTTCCTTCCCCACTATTTGAATGCAAGGAAATGCCCGCTATAGTGGGCTGGCTGTGAAAATGTCATCTGGATTCTTATCAGCTTTTGTGCATGCTATGTACATGCCCCCTAACAAACCAGTCGGCTTGCACATCACTGCAGCATTGCAGACGTTCAACTTTCCTATAAACCTCTCTCTCGCTAAAGCAACCTAAATCTTATTTTGCAAGGCACATAATAATCAGTCTTCCCTACGCTGCTGCTTATTTGGAGAAAATACAATGGAAAAATGTTTTAAACAGCGGAAACAAAGTAAAAAAAAAAACAAAAAAACAAGCTTACACAATGCCATGATTCAGTTAAAGCTTTTTCTTAGATTTTGTGAAATATTTTGTTCTGTCCTCTAGCATTTTGTGTAATTTCCATGGGAAAGGGAGTGTCAGTCTTTTAATGCTGTGACAGGAAAGTTTTAACTAGATTTGAACAGACTTCTACAAATAATCATTGATTTTGGTGGTTCGTAGGCAGGACTTGCACTGCAGGAGCATGAGGCCAGTTTCCCCTGTTTCTCCCCTCTTAACAATTAGAGGACAATATCGGTCCAGGATTTAGTCTGACCCATTGTTCAGCTCAGATTATTTGGCGGTGTGAGGGGTTTACAGATTCCCTCCTGAATCTCCAAAACTTCTGGCAGACTCATCAGGGCCATCCCAAACAATATAAAACATGTTTAATATGTATGTGGTAAAACCAGGATAGTTCCGATTATCACGGAAGTTCCCAGAGCAGTGTACGCTTGCCAAGCAGTGCTAAACACAGTAGCCCCCGAGGCTAATATTAGCTACAGCTATTAAAACTGATAGATGAATCTCATAGCTAATTCTAGCAGAAGAATAGACAAACTGTGTTGGCCGTGTTTTCTGGCGACTGTCTCATCCAGACTCATAGCCTTCCGCTTATGTTTTAGCAAAAAGTGTCTCGGTGAAGAGTATTATTAGTGTCACAGCCTGTTGTTAAACCACAGTCTTCATTTTGTTTACGTCTGCATCCCCATGAGATCACATGAGTTGGTGCACTGCCTCTTGACTGCTCCCTCTGGCAAGATAGTCTTAGTAATATCCTATAGTGTGTGATGCGTCAATATTTCCAAATCCTGTAGTGTGTGCACATTTGAGATTAAAGAGAGGAGTGTTTTGTTGAAGTTTCTCTTTGTGTGTGATGTAACCCAAAGACAAGTCTGTTTGGATTTTAACTTCTGTAGTCTGTGCCCTGCCGTAGTTGAAAGAGTTGCTGATTTGAAATAATCCACCATGTTTCCTCTCTGCTGCTTCACAGACAACACCCTATGTATAATGGAGGGGAGCTGCGCTGGCAGCAGCCTAACCCCACCCCTGGTGGTCCATACCTGGCCTACCCCATCTTGTCTTCCCCCCAGCCTCCTGTCTCAAATGACTACGCTTACTACCAGATTATGCCTGCTCCATGCCCGCCTGTGATGGGCTTCTACCAGCCCTTCCCTGGCACTTACGCAGGGCCAGTGCAGGCCGGAGTGGTCAATCCCGTCTCTGCAGACGTCAGTGAAAGGCCGCTGCCTCTGGGGCCGACCTATGGAATGGCCAGTCAGAGAGGGAGAGGCATGGTTCGATCGAATGTTATCCCAAAGGTACAAAAGATCAATATCCTGTCTGTGATTCTGTCACACGAATGTCACTTGGTATGTCTATGCTAAAAAAAAGTGTGCCTCCTCCTCATCTTCAGTCTGTTTAGTAAGTATACCCTGCCTCCTTTTCTTTCTCCTACAGCAACATTTGGGTGTGTGTCAGCCTCCAAGGGGTCGCCGGCCTCCAACTAGAAATGTAGCTGTGCAGAAGGAGGTGTGCACCTTAGGGCCTGACGGTCGGACCAAGACCGTCATGTTGGTGGATGCAGCACAGCAGACCGGTAAGAATGCTGCAGCAGTGATTATAGACACATTTAAGTCCTAGCATGCAGGCTGTATACAGAGTTTATGTAACAAGAAAATCATAAAGAAAAAACAACCTCACATCCTCACAATGAAAAGCTTATAAGCTATGGCAGTAGAAATGTCTGAGTCTCATTATGGCCCACACGAATGATGTTCTTCAGTCCCGGGGCTCAAAGGAAGCTGAAGCTCAACACATTCCAGACTTTATTAAAGTTAGCTGCTTTACTTGAGAGCAAGACTCCTTCCTGTCAGTGAGGAAGTGGGACACAATGACGATAAGAGCCATGTCTGGTCTTACAGGTTGATGTTGATGATGCTTGTGCTTAACATCTGAAAGACTTGGAATGCAGAGTTTCCAGTTGGAAAGGTTAACATATGTGCAGCTCAAGATGTCCTTACCGTTGCTTTTGATTCTGAAAACCCAAATGAGCCTGTTTAGATTGTTTGTCTGCTCAGCTGTGGTTTTATAAACATACAAAATGTCATAAAGTTAGTCCAAGTTTGTGTTCGTTGGATCTCCTTATTGTCCTTTTTGACGATGTAGCAGTTTATTCCACTTGCTACACCCCTTCTGGAGAAATTTTTTTTTTTTACTTTGTCAGTATGTTTATAAGCTATTTTTTACAAGCTAGAAGACATATCATGAACAAATTTGGCCGACAACTTCATGGCAGAGCATTTTCACATTGAAACTGCAGACAGTTTAAAAAACACAGATTCTGACTTCTGGGATTTCATATGTAACAAAGCTAAGGATCCAATCCTGAAATCTTGCAGGGTCTTTCTTTATCATTACTCCTCTTGAGAATCAGTTTTTGGCTTGAACATGTATGGCTGAATCTGTCCAATAACTGTTGTGTAGCGCAGAGTATTTTTACAGCTACGGAGCTCGAGCTGATGTCAGTGGAGAAGAATGAGTGAAGAGAAAGGCAGAGACTTAAGTAGAGCCACACATAATAGACAAAGAAGTGATGTAGAGTTACGTTGAAACCAATTTAAAGTAGGAAGGGGTTATTTTTGTGGAAATACAATCTAAATATATAACTTTGACACACAGAGATGACTCCAGGAGTTAAATCAACAACCGGAGAGGGACTTTAATTTTGTGTATTATCAGGTCTAAGTTCTTCTGCCTTGTCCTCAGATTTCCCGGGTGAGGTATCAGGGCGGTGTGCTGCTGAGCGGGTTAGTCCCCTGCTGTGGAAGAACCGAACAAAGAGAAGACGGGCCTCCCATCCAGCTGAAAGCTACAACGAGCAGGGCGCCAGTGAGGCCGATATAGACAGTGACAGCGGCTACTGCAGCCCCAAGCACAACCAGGCGACTGGGGCGACACAACGAACAGCAGAGACTACAGTAGCACCTATGGTATGTTGGCTGCTTACCATCACCTCCAGATCCAACAGACTTATGATAAAATATAGAATCGAAATGAGTAAAGTGTTGGTTCTTCACTGCATAGTTCTTTGACGGTTTTGGTGCTGCACTACAAGGGCAAGGTTTGAAAATCAGCCAACGTGAAAATGACTATCCCGACATCAAGTCAGGAAGTAGGAAGTCAAGCATTTTACAGTCACAGAGAAAAGTCCATTAGAGCATCTATAGCTCCAGTAATGTGATATGTTTCTGAGTGAAACAGAATATGTTGAGGGGTTTAGTTACAAGATGGATTGAAATGATTGATTTAGTGGAACTGTTAAAGAGCAATACACAATCTGGAAGTAAAAGCTGCATAAACTGATGAATACATGAAATAAAAGTATCAGCACCATTGACATATTCCCCTACTGGTTTGGTGAAAATCCTAACAAATTTACTTTGATTTACAGATTGTCAGTGTGTAACTAATCGTGGTTAATTTGCTGTGTACACAAAAGCACTTAAGTTAGCTACATAAGTGGAGTACACTGTGGATCTTACACTGAAGAATTTAAATGTGTTCAATTCAAAGCCGATGTAGCAGAACGGTTGCAGCATATGCCACATCACCGAAATGTCCATCATTCAAGGTTATCCTAGGTCCTTTTATTGCACGTCATCCTGCCTTCCTCTCTCTTTTGCTCTCCCTTTGTTTCCTGTCTACTCACACACTCTCAACTGTCTAATAAAAGCCAAAAAATAATCTTGATAGAGGTCATAGATACACCAGAAAGAACAACTAGGATATATGAGCGTACTGCACAGAGCTACCACCACTGGAGGAAGTGTAATGTAATCTTTAAATTACTTTTGTCCTCACAGTGTTACACGCACCTCTCAATTTGCCCTTTTTCTTCAACCTTTCTATGTTTTCTGTGTCTTATAGGGAGTAGAAGCCGGTGTAATGACGGGTAAGTTTGATGCACCATGTTTTTTGAATGAGGGGTTAAAATCTTCTATTACTCATCCTTACATTGTGTTTTCATATCCTAATTTTTATTGCACCGTTCATTTAATCTGTTGCGAAAGAATGGAGATGTTTCCTTAACACAAGAATGACTTTTGTCTTTGTTATTCAGTAGCAGGCACCTGGGTGAATGTAGCATCTCAGGCTACACCCAAGTCCTGGGGAGACAGAAACGGCCAGTTTCACAGAGCAGATCCGAGGAAGAATCCTGAACAGAGAAACTTCTCACAGGTAAAGTAGATCCCACTGAAGCAGACACTGAGCATAAGGCTTCTGTATGTCTGCTGAACATCTCTGGTATTAAGTAATGATAAAAGAGAAATACAATTCATTTTAGTGTAAAGACTTCATCCTGTAATGCTTCCTGAGCAACATATAAGGACGGATATACAGTAAATCCTAACTGTTGGGAACTGAGCCCACTTTTGGGTATTGGTGTAACAAAAAATGCACTTATGACGACAAATAAGCCGTAAACAGAGACGATGGAGTTGGCAGAATGAAAAGCTAGTTGAGCAGGAAAGGCTTAGACAGTCGGTGTCACTATTTTCTTATCTATAAGTAGTTGAAATTTTGGATGCAAAGTCATGTAACTCTCAGGCACCCTGACAAAAAAAATTAGCATATACGTAGTATCACACCTATATTAGTCATTAGCATTCTGTTGTGCCTTTTTTAGGATGTCTTGAAATAGTGATAAGAGTCAGCTGTCTGTGTGAATTAGCTTGTAAGCTGGTCTGTTCACTCTAGCTTCTTTTTCTACAATGTTTCCCCAGCTTGGCAGCAGGTGCAGAAATACACTGAGGGTTAAAGTTATTGAATACCACTGGTACCCTGTCTGACTCGTGTGTTCACTTTACGTATCTGCCTTTCAGGATTTCCACAGTGGTTATGCAGGGCGAATGCCGCCCAACCAGTCAGAACCACGTCTCCAGCCAGCAGCCGTCACTGGCACCGATCTCACTCCAGAGCCTCTCTTCTTCGAGGTATGAGAATTTTTCATTATAAAGAATTCTTCATGCAGCGGTGTTACCATCGCACTAATGATGCCTTTATTTCAGAGAATTTATATGTTGTTAAAACGTTTCATGCATATTTGCCAGGATGAAGATGAGTTCCCAGATCTTGCAACTGGAGGGGCTGCCCAGCGCAACAACAAACCAGAAACTCCTCCAGCCCAAACACACACACAACCTAAACTGCCCAAAAACCTGGTAAGAGGAAGCCCTTTCTGAACACAATTCTCTTTGTAAGCTCTATATTATTAATCAAATGCAAAAAATGTCTTGCATATAGTCTGATATGCACACACAATCCACTCTCATACAAAAACAAGGCATATAAATGTTTTGGTTCAGCTGTGCTCAGGATTTGATATTTGTATTTAAAAAAAAAAAAATATGACTTTACTTTTTTCTTCAGTATTTATTTCAAATGCACACCAGAAAATGCTTTATTCACCACTCCTGCATGAGGGAAAATGGACAGTGATCTATTAGATAAATCTTTGGCCAGTCTCTGTAAATAGAACAGCACATGGCTTCAGTGGTATCTTTGAAGCTTGAAAGTAGCATTATCTGCTAGCATTCCCTGTGTGGACCCAGCTTCTCTGTAACTTTACCGTCAGTGAATTTCACCTCTTTAGATTATTAGCAAGCTGTGTGGTGTGCCCCTGACATTCTATATAATACTTCTCCATATCAGACAGTACACCGTGACGCTGATATATTGTTCCTTGTGTGAACATTGTGGAAACTTGAAGCTCTGCGTGATTGGGAAGTGTTAAAAGACAGAAGAGGTGCATTCCAGATGCACCATCTTTCACACCCACATATACTAGAGGCACATAGGAAAGACAGAGACAGGATTGCTTAATGACATGAACTTTTTGCGTGTCTGTCACATAAGTGATTGTATATATATGCAGCTGAATCACTGCTGAATCCTATATCTGTTAACCTTTACATTTCTAATAAATACTTATTTCTGTCTCTACATGCATCACAGCTGGATAACCTGCCAGAAAACTCCCCTATCAACATTGTGCAGACACCCATCCCCATCACCACTTCTGTTCCCAAGAGAGCCAAGAGCCAGAGGAAGAAGGCTCTGGCTGCTGCTTTGGCCACTGCACAGGAATACTCTGAAATCAGCATGGAGCAGAAGAAATTGCAGGTACAAACTTAACCTTCTGCTTCTCACTGCCGCCTGGTCTATGATTACCCTCTTACCGTAACCCTTGTTTTGCCTTTTCGTTCTTTGCCTGACAGGAAGCATTCACCAAAGCAGCAGGGAAGAAGAGTAAAACATCTGTCGAGCTGGACCTGGGAGACATGCTGGCCGCTTTAGAGAAACAACAGCAAGCTATGAAAGCCAGACAACTCACCAATACCAAGCCATTGTCTTTTACAGGTATCACTAAATGAGATAAGACAAGAGGCTTTAGCTTTTTGCCAAGTGTTAATTAAAATACTCTCTTTTTTTGAGGACACAGGTTCTACATACATACTAACTTTGTTGTCTGTATCTCCAGTTGGAACAACTACTCCATTCCACAGCTCAGGCTCCACCAGCGTGCCGTCCATGTTGAAGGGTCATCAGCAGCCATACTCAGCCTCACATAACGCCCTGGACTCCACCGCACCCCGCATCAAGAGGGGAAAGGAGAGAGAAATCCCCAAAGTCAAACGGCCAACAGCTCTTAAGAAGGTAAAGGAGTCAAAGTTAATGATGCAGACGTGTTGGAAGAGGATGTTATTTACCCTGCATTTAGAATTTGTTAAGAGAAGCTCGTCTTTTTTCCTATAGATTATTCTGAAGGAACGCGAAGGAAAGAAGGGGAAGCCAAGTGTAGAACAAGAGTCATCGGGGCATGAGGAGCATGGAGACGAGTGTCTACATTTTACTGACGATCTTGCACGAGAGCCTGCCTCCCAAGAAGGTGAGGGGAATTCATTGTTAAGAAGTAAAGACATCTCACTTGTACCTTTGTTTTTTTTTTCCATATCCATGATGTAATTTGTAATGTTATTTGTTTGTGCCACAGAGAACGGCCTGAGCGTGCCCAGTGATGCATCCCTTTCCCCGGCTAGTCAGAACTCTCCGTATAGCATCACCCCGGTGTCCCAGGGTTCCCCTGCCAGCTCTGGCATTGGGAGTCCCATGGCTTCAAATGCCATCACCAAGATCCACAGTAGGCGTTTCAGAGAGTAAGTACTCCCTCTTATCCCACATAAGTGCCAAAAAAAGGAGTATTGAACTGGGCAAGACCTTTTGAAGGAATCCCTCGCACTGGAATGCCTGAAAAATGTGGAAACAAAAATGATCAGTAAAGCAAATAGTTGTCCCACTCAGAAATCACAGAGCTTTGGCTGTGAGAAGCGTAGCTCTGAAAGCTAACGGGTGTTTTTAAGGGCGGAACTGTACAATAAAGGATTGTAGAGTATGGCACAGATGCCTAGCACATTGTCCTTTCTCCGCAAAAATGTATGCCAATTGTCACAAACACAGCTTTGTCTCTCTGTGTCCTCTGCTGTGGGCCTATTGTCCCAGCCCACCCGTCTCTAACAGATTTTGCATTTAAAGCCTCCAAAAGGCCTCTGTAGCCAAGCTCCTCCCCTGAGCTCTGACCGTCAGGACACTTGTTCCTCAGACCACACTGCATTGACCTTCCTATTGGCGTTTCATCAAACTTGTCCGAATTCACAATGGATCACTTAGTAACAAAGTGCAATAGCATACGCACAGTCAAAACACAATTAAACAAAGTTGTAATGAACAGCTGTATAAATGTTGAATGAGTCATTTTAGGGATAAAAAAAAGTCTAAAGTCTTGTAGAACTTCAACAACAAACAGTTATTTTCATAAATTCCTCTGACAGTTATTTTCCAGAATATTGTTTATTGTCTATAAAATATCACAAAATAGTTAAAAAGCCTAATATGAAATCTCATAGCAGTATAAAGTCAGCAACTAGAGAATTTGTAATGTTTTGCTGTAAATCTTTTTCACAATTATCAAATTGTGCATATTATTTGTTTTGTTAACTGACTAATCATTTAATAATCTGGTCATGCAAGTTTTAAAGCTTTTCTATGTTGTAATCAACATCAATGATGACTCAAAACATGTTTTCAACATCTGTAACCCTCCATTATTATTGTTATTATTATTATTTATTTTTATTTTTTTCCTTTTTCAGGTACTGTAACCAAGTGCTGAGCAAGGAGATCGACGAGAGCGTGACTCTCCTGTTACAGGAGCTGGTTCGCTTCCAGGAGCGAGTCTACCAGAAGGATCCTACTAAGGCCAAGTCCAAACGTCGCCTGGTCATGGGTCTCAGAGAGGTCACCAAGCACATGAAGCTGCATAAGATCAAGTGTGTCATCATCTCTCCCAACTGTGAGAAGATCCAGGCCAAAGGTGAGTGTTGCAATACCACATTGCATTTAGTCAGTTTCTGACATCTGACCAGCTGAGCTGTAAATGTGTTTTCAGTTCAGATCTGTATTTTTAGGCCTCCAGGTCAGCAATGGCAGAAAGTATGTTTTTTAGGCTGTGTGGCTGTATGTTTTCATTCTCGTGAATGCAATGTCTCAAGAACACCTTTCTTCAAATATGGCACAAACGTGACAAAGGTCAAATTGTGACATCATGATGATTTGCAAAATCTGGCCGTTATCTAACACTGTGACTCAGAAACCAAAGGAGAGATGGATCTATACTGAAGCTTGACTGGTTGACAGGGGCATACAAGCAGTAATTCTAGTTATAGCAATGCATTAAATGGCAGTGTAAAGGAGGTTATGTATAATGGGGAACACAGAATTATCATACAATCTGCAGCACCCCTCTTTTTTTTAATTTTTTTTTTATGGATGATTCCACCAATTTTCCTTTATTTGTTTAGCTGTCCAGCCCATAAATTTGCTGTTTTGATTCACTCTCACTGCTTTTAGTTGGCTTCAGCAGAAAATCTTTGAAAACACCTTTAAAAAAAAAAAAAGAAAAGAAAATCACAAAATAGCCAGCACCAAAAAGGCTAAAAGACACACTGCAATGAGCTGATGGTCATGGTGATATTTTCCCTCAGGGACCATAAACAGATTTAAGAGTGACTGCTTGACATACATTCACCAGGTGACTAGAAAAGTGACTCCAAATTATGTTTCTACTGCTGGATGTGTAAAAAAAACAAAAAAAAACAAATGTTTGATTAAAAGTACAAACACAGAAATTCCACATTAATAGATGCTTAGGTGTTTTACTCTCAAACAAACATAGGTACAACCAAAATCACGTTTTTTAAAACATCATTTCGTTGGTTTAATTTGTCAGATTTGATACGTTTGAGTCACTAATTTTTTTTCTGTTGCAGGTGGTTTGGATGAAGCTTTATACAATGTAATTGCCATGGCGAGGGAGCAGGAGATACCATTTGTGTTCGCCCTGGGCAGAAAAGCTCTTGGACGCTGCGTCAACAAGCTGGTGCCTGTTAGTGTCGTGGGCATTTTCAACTACTCCGGAGCTGAGGTAAGGCGCTCTGCTCCGCTAAAACCTTTTGAGTTGAATGTACTGCTTTTAAAACTGCTGATTAAAATATAAACACATGTTTTCTTTGTCTCTTAATGACTTGGTTAAATCCTCCTTCGTCCTTCAGGGCCTTTTCAACCGTTTAGTGTCTCTGACAGAGGAGGCTAGGAAGGCCTACAAGGACATGGTGTCAGCTCTGGAGCAGGAGCAGGCGGAGGAGGCTTTGAAAAATGACAAGAAGGTCCCACACCACATGGGGCATTCCCGAAACCACTCTGCTGCTTCAGCTATCTCCTTTTGCTCCATCTTCTCTGAGCCGATCTCAGAGGTCAATGAAAAAGAGTATGGTAAGCTCCCTCATTTCTGGGTCTCTCATTTTCATCTTAGTAATAACTTTTTAGTGTTAACTGTGATGACTGGTGAAAGAAGTATTCTGATCCTTTACATAAATAAAAGTACCAGGTTTTATATAAATATCGACGTATCGGTGCTGCTGTAGTAGGTAATGATGGTGGAGTTATGGCTAACTACTTCACAAAACTGTAAAGTAATAATGGGGAGGAAAAGAAGACAAGCATGAAATTCTACAGAAATATACTATCATTTCTCAAACTATCCATAGTGTTTGCTATTTAAAAATTGTTGCACAGTTTGACTTTTATTGTGACCTAAACAATAGGCTGGCTCACAGGATGTAGATAATAGGTAGAAACCTGCAGTCGGCCACACATTTCACAAAGCTTTTTCCTCTCTCCTGTGCGTTACCGTTTTCAAGGTTCCTTTTGCAACAGGAAACAACAATCTTTGGGCAGCAGCCCTCCATCCTGACAAAATCAAAGTTTAAATAATGCAGCCCTGTAGTTTTTTTGGGTGAAATATCCACTTTAATGGCAGTACCTCCCTGTATTTTTATGTTACATGAAAACGACTGTCACTGTTTGTAGCAGATGATGTTGCTTACCACTGCTTATTGTGATTGGTTTAAAGAAGTACAAATCAGGCAAAGTGTTTTTTCCTCCTGTTGCAGGATCATAATTAGTTGAACCCAGACAATTTTACGCAGCACGTGAGAATAGTTTGGCTGTGCATTATACGGTTTGAATGCACTTAGCAGAGTGTTGTAGACTCTGCTTATACCATGGTCCCACACAGCGAGCAAACACACAAAATATTTATTTAATTAATAGAACTAGGTAAAAATGCCTATGTTTTTGGGACTATTTTATGCAAGTCTCAGAGCGCCGTTGAAAGCAAGTCACCAGAGCAGCGTGATATAATAGTAATTTAACTGCCAAACTACGTGTGCAAATACACGAAAATAATGCACGCCAGTTAGCCATAGAATTCTCGCTGACCATGGTATAAGACTATATACTTAAACAATCATATAAATGAAACATCTGATGGGAAATACCTCTTTGGTGGAACTGCAAGCACCTCAGATACGTTTACTGTTCGACTTGGCACCCCACCTAGACACTTTGTAAAAGGTCACGAGCTAAAAAGGTTGAGGACCCATAAACGTACTTTGTTGCCTTGTGCCATCATCTGTGATGTTGCTTGTGAAGTGAAGCCTGACAATTGTATTTTTCCTTCAGAGACCAATTGGAGGAGTATGATGGAGACTTCAGACGCCCTGGAGCCTGTAGAGACTGAGCCGAGTCGCCCTGCACCTTCCACAGCCGCCCAGAGAGACAGTGAGGCAGCCGCCACCAACACCGTCCCACCCAGCTCGACTGCTCCCCAGCCCCGCGCAGCGCCTCCCACGCAGGGTGAGAAAGACGAGGTCCGGGTTGACGACCGGCTGGAGCTGGCCTCACAACAGAGCACCGAGACGGGTTCTTTGGATGGGAGCTGCAGGGGGCCGCTGAACTCCTCCATCACTTCCACCACCTCCACCCTGGTCCCGGGGATGTTGGAAGAGGCAGAGGAGGAGGACGAGGAGGAGGAGGACTACACTCCTGAACCTATTTCTGTGGAGGTGCCCACCCTGAGCAGCCGCATCGAATCCTGGGTGTCCAAGACCCTGGAAAACCTGCAGCTGGGGAAGAGCCAAGAAAGTACGGAAGAGGAGGAGGAAGAGGACGAAGAAGAAGAGGAGAGAGGGCAGAGCGAGGACGAGGAGGATCTCGATTCGGCGGACATCACAGAGACGAGGGTGGAGGGCAAAGAACAAGCGGAGGCGAAGAAAGTCACTGGTTGAAATCAGTTCTTTTTTTCTCCGTTCTTACATACATTCATTCCCTCTGTTCTGTGTTGATCTCACGCATCTTCTTCACAGCAGCCAGCAGCCTTCGTCTCTAACCCCTGACACCAGACATAATCTCAGGTATCCAACCAACTGACCAACGCTCACACGCAAAGCATTAACAACACGTTACAGAGAAACCGACCAACTTGTAGACACGCAGGGTTACAGACCAACCGACAACTAACACAGCGTGAGGGATAGTAGGTAACGCTTCCTAAAAAAAGAAAACATTCATCTTGTATTTTAAAAGGATGCCCTCACTTCTCTGGCCCATAACCTGCAACACTTGAATTCAGAGGGAAGCTTTTGATTTTCCTCCTCCGAAGCTGAACTCTTTTGTTTTTTTTTAAAAGAGTCAGGGACATTTTGTGGGAGCAAGTGACGAGTGGTTAAAAAAAAAAAGTGTTGAACTGCTGTCTGTAGCTCACAGAGGAGGGAGGTTGGAACCTTTCAGCTCCCATCTTAACTTACTCAGAGCTCAGAAGGTTTACAGCTCTGCAAGTATTTGTGTGCTTGTGTGTGTCTTTTAAAAGGCACATGGTTTGCATTTATTTTTGCTGTGTTCATTGGCTTTATCTCTGTACATAATGTGTGTTTATTTTCACCTCGACGCTCCACGAGGGAAGGAGAGTTTCTTAATACCTGCTTGGTTGGTGTTTAGCTTTCATCACCGAATATTACAGTGTCAGGGGTTCCGTCTTTGTACCAAAACCACTCCCACCCGTCAGTCTTCAGAGAGTGTTTTTTAATGTTCAAATAATAAGTGTCTCATTCTGTATTCAGATGATTCAAATGACTTAACTTCTAAGAAGCAAAACAAGCTTTGTGAATATAACCTTGTCTAGGTGGTTCTACTACAATATGTAATGATTTGTCATATTGATCTTGCCTAGTGTGAAAATATTTGGGGTTGTTCTTTTTTCCTCTGAATGGAATTGTCTTGAGTTCCCAGATGCTGTCTGTGCTTCATAAAAAAAAAAGAAAGAAAAAAAAGTTCTCCTGTTTCGTTCTCTAGTGTTTGTTCTCTGATAGGGGGCTCAAAAGCTGACTCTTAGCAAAGCTCCAAGCACCATTTTTTATCAGCTTTATTATCAACACTGAGATCTTTTTCCATCCAGAAAGAAATGTTGCAAGTGTTGTGGTAAAATAGAAGCTAGACACAGAACTTCATAGTAAAGTTAATAGCAAAGCACTGCGGCCTGTGTGTGTGTAGTTTACAACAACGTGACTGAATTAGGAAGCTGGAGGACAAGCAGGTGTTCACTGGTTTAATAATGCCCTAGAAAAGTCAGTTATAGTTGCTTATACCTGAAATAAATCGCCGGACACCTCTGCTAGATTATTTTTTTTTTGAACAGATTTTGTAGACATCCAGCTACAACCGTCAGTCATAAGTCAGTTCAGCTCCCTCAAGAGGGCTGAGTCCCCACTGTAAGTCATCACAAAGTCATGCGCATACCTTTGTAAATACAAGTGTACAAAGAGATTTTGATTTTGCATTGTATTAAAAACAATACAATCATCCTGTTCTTAAAGCCATTTGATAGTTTTGACATTTTAACAGTTGGAATCCAATTTGATAATGGTATTTGATAGTGAATCATAGTGAGATTTCAGCCCGTCAATAATGATGCAGTGTGTAAAATGCAGTATGTCGGGCTGTTTGCAATGTGAAGCCCAACGTGAGGTGGGAGATGACAGTGTACTGAATATCATACTTGGGATTATGAAAGTATTTTCTAGTTTGATTAAAGGTACGCTGTGTGTAGGCTTTTTGTTGCTACGACTTCCATCAAAGTGTTTTGAAGTATGTTAATTGACAGCAAGTGTGTTTTTTTGCACTATGTAAATACAGTACTGGTAAAGGTCTTGTAACTAATGTGAACAAAAAATCATAATAGAAGAAAAAGGAAAAAAAACAAACAGACAAAAAAAAAAAAAAAACGGTTTAATGAAGTACTTTTTATCAGCGTGTTCCTCGTCTTTGTATGGATATTTAAGACCGTCTCCTTCAGACTGTACATCACTAGCAACATTGTTAGAGGCTGTTTCTCATAATCCTGTTATCACTCTTAACCTATATGGACTGATGATTAACATCATTAAAATGTTGTTTAAGTAAATCATTTGTCTCAACTTTTATTCACCGTTCCCTCAGCATGTGCAGCAGATCGATGGAAAATTGAGTCACTGTTGTTTATACTGCATATTTACAACAACAGATATTGAGCGAAAGTGTTTTCCAGTAGAGACATAAGACTGACATTGCAAGTGTACAGAAGAAGTCTAAATATTCAGGGTAAGACCCTACAGTGTTACACACTACACTAAATTACCTCACAAATTTAAAAATTGAGATCAAAATTTCACAGAAACCCCATCAAATTCAAAAGTTCCCTCTGAGCAAGCAACTACTTTGATAATAATTAATCATTTCAGTTACTTTTTAAATAATAAATGAAGAGTTTGTTTTCAAGGCCCTGAAATGTGAAGATTTCATGCTTTTTTTCTGTTGGATATGATTGAAATGTAAGTTTTTTGGGGGAGGGGGCTGATGATGGTACAAGCAATATGAGTAATGCCCTTTTTTGTTGTTTTTTTTACTGTATTGTTTAAACTAATTTAACAATCAATGTAGAAAATAGCCTGGTTGATGGTTAAAATAACTGTGAGTTGCAGGCCTCGACTGCAGTTTGAATGAATGACCACTAGGAAGGGACAAAGCTCTGCTGCTCTACGCTATTTTACCCACTCAGGCTTGAAGACTTGCCTTTTTACTTTCACATCCAACATGTTTGCAGCGTGCATTTACCAAGTCAACTGTAATTATTTGTTTTGGATAAAAATACTCTTTAAATTCTTGCATTTACTGTGTAATGCCACTAGAAGTGTGAAGGCGCTGCTACAATCTGCGTACTCCTTGTTGTTGGAAGAAAATAATCTTTCAATCAGGAATAAGTACAGTATGTAAAACACTCTTTAGTCGGCGCCTTGCTTATTGTTCTGATAAGAACCAAACGGAAATGCAAATGTTCTTGTTAAATCCCCTTCCTCGTGTGAGTTCATGCAGGTCATTTGAATAACACATGCATTTGTTACACTGTGGAATAATGGTGTTTATTGTGTGGGTCAAGTCAGTCTGAGCCTTTTCCTGCAATACAAATACTTCAATTAATTGAAAATATTTTTAGGAGACTGAACCAAGCTAATAATGTACTAATATTACACTTTAACAGCATCTCTGAGGTGCTGAGGAGAGGAACAGAGCACTCATATACTCCACTGGCTCTGCTTCAGTGTATAACTGTGAGTGCAGTAAGTGTGTGTGTGTGTACAGCATGAGTCACCCTGCCCGCCTGTGATTGGACGGTAGTTTATGGGTGAGGGAGGGGAGAGAGAGAGCCTTAGGGGCCGTCTGTCAATCTCTCCTCTGCTCCATTCACACGTTCATCTGCATGCATCGTCAGAGGAAGTGAGCGAGAGTCTCCTCATTCATAAAAAAAAAAAAAAAAAGAGAGAGAAAGTTCATTCATAAAAGCTGCACAATTCAGCTGAGCCTCAGAAAGAAAAGACAGGAGGGGAGGAAAGTTGATGAAGCAGAGCTGGAAGCCTGGCAGCTGACTGAGAAAGTGTTCGGGTCAGTAGGATGGGACTCAGCACGAACGGAGCGGAGCAGACTGGACTTTAAACCGCACAGGACGCCCCCCAGTCCCACTCTGGTGAGTTGAATCCGGTGTCGAGTGCAGCAGGAATCTCATCAAGTAACCTGAGAACACAGGATGCTACGATCATTCTCCACAGATCAACTGATTTGCAATTGAATCAAAACTTAATGTTTTTTATGCTGCTACCAGTCAAACCTCAGTATGCAACAACTGCGACTTTTCTTTCTTTTATCTTTCTTTACTTTGTTCCAGTTTTCTCCTCGTTGATTATGAGAGAGCAAACCTTTCCCAGGTTCAGATCACAGACAGGACTCTTACCAGGCAGGTCACTTTTGCAGTCATCATCCGTACAATGCAAACCATTGTTGTTGCATATCTGATTGTGACACTTTCTCTTATCTTCAGGTATGCTGAAACGCACTAAATACAGCCGTCTGCGCAACGATTCGCTGACATCGCTGGAGGATCATCCCCAAAGAATGCTCCCCCTGAAGAGGGACTTGTGCTTAGACTCTGATTTTGCTCAGCTGGATCCTGGGACGCCTGCACACCAGGGCCCGTCCACCCTGAGGGACTTCATCCCCCGTGTGGCCAACATCCGACTGCAGAGCCCCATTTCCCTGCGAGGCCTGAGGGGACAGGCAACCACGGGACACACCAGCAAACCCTCATCCAGACCAGAGTGGGGACCTGATGAGAGGTTTTGTAGCCCCCCTTCCTTTAGCGCGCCCTCGTCGACCGGCCAACAACTCATCCACCCTGCTCTGCGCTGCATGAAGAGACCCATCAGCCTGCATCGGATGGCCAGCCTCCCCTGGACACCTGGCTGTCCTCCCTGCTCCCAACACGGAGACGGTCTGTGCTGTTTGAAGACTTCCCCCGCAGTAGATGACAGCAGAGCGGTTCACCACCACATCAAGGTACCTCTATCTACACTGTGCATGAATTGAACTGCATTTGAACCACTACATGTTGAAGCTTCTTTACTTTACACTCTGCAACAAAGTGCAGTTGACCCCCGAATAACCCTGCAGATAGTTTCATTCCTGATAAAAAACAAACAGGACACATGTGAACATAGGAAGCACTCTTTGCCACACTCCGGCTCTCTCTTTGGTCTATCCACACCATCACTTTGTACATTCACCCCCTCCCTCCCTCTCAGATAGAGCTTCCTGTGTAGGCAGTAGTGACTCATCCTGCTCCTCTCTAGTTCAGCTCTGCTTGTGTGTGAGTGTATCTGGTATCAGCAGAGCCCATGCTGTCCTAGAACCGGAGGTGTGTCCGCATGGATGATTAGGGCCCCGCGAGCTGACCGCTGATGGAAATGAGAACGGACTGTCTGATTGTCCTCTATAAACAAGCACACACATACATTACACTTCCGCCCACTCACCCCACCCACACACACACACACACACACACACGTATTGATTTAAGTCTGGTTTCATCAATGGACTTACTCATCCTGCCTTCAGCCTATAGCATTTGCTTTACTGGAACTCAGGGCCAATAGCAGCTGGACTGTCCAGTGTGTATCCGAGCACATGGCCTAAATGTTGCCTGGTTGCTTGAATTCCTCCTCAATCCTTTTTTTTTTTTTAACATCTTTACAATCATATCCGTTTTCTTTTAGCGTTTGGCTAATTCTAATTCACAATACGTACACACACACAGGGAACATTATTTAGTCCGGCCTCACACTCTTGGTTAAAACTACGCAAGCTGCTTTCTGTATGAGCCTTGTTTTCACTGATTTCTTCCAGCTAAACGTCCTGAAAAGAATCAAGAACAGAGACAATAAAAGCGTAACAGAAAGCTGCAATGATGGAAAAGATGTGGTTTGACTTTTCCTATTTCTTAGGCAGACTTTGTGCCACAGATTGAACCCACTGCTGTTGTTTTAATTCCACTTAAAACTACATACAGGGAACAAAATTAAAGTACCAACCTCAACCCTGGACCCCTACAGTGAGAGGATCCGGTGGCCCCATTATGCTGTCGGGGGATTTTTGCTGACATTGTTTTGACCCACTTCTCCCCTTGGAGAGACAGGTCACTTCAAATCAATGCAAAGTTGTTCTAAGTAATCACTTTCACCCCATAGTAAAATATTTCCATCCCAGTCGGAGCGGTCTCCTCCAGGTGACAGTGCCTCCGTTTATTGAATCATTTACTGAATGATTTGATAGATGTAAAAACGATGTGAATCTGAATCATATGTTACAGCATTTGCAGATCTGACCCCAGTTAAACATGTATTGGAAACCATCATCAAAACACCAAATGAGGGAATACCTTAGAGTTCCAGAGACTTTGTAGAATCAACGCCAAGGAGCATTGAAGCTGTTCGGTTTGTTATTCATAACCACTCTGGAAGTCTTTATTTCAAACTGCACCAGTGTTTGTAATGCAGCTGGTAATCAGGCTAAACAGCTGATTGTTTTCCACCTGGTATCATTGTTCACTCTTTAATTTTCTTCCATGCTTGAGATTTATTAAAAAAGCTATAAAGCAGAATTACAACACAATGCACAAAATAAACTTTTTCAAATTATCACTTCAAATCACCTCGTTATCGAGTTACACAATTCTTGATGCATTTTGCAATATAGTTAAATTGATATTTATTCCAATAAAACATAATGAATTGATGAAAGAGGAAAGGATTAAAGATGAAAGATGAAACCCAGTGGAACATATCAATACTGTCAAAAACAAAACAAAACAAAAAAACTCTTCCTCTGTGCTGAGTCTGTGGTCGGTTTATAGGCTTTCTGGAAGTATCAACAAAATGATCCATAAAGTGCAGAACAATGTGGTCCAGTGGTTTCCTTTTTTTTTTTTTTTTTTGCTTGTGGCCAGTTAAAAGTATAAAATTCTTGTTGCAAACTTTATCGCTGCTGTAAAAAGATTGTCCTTCATTACATTCATATTATTAAACATTCTTGTTAGAGGTCTCAAGAGACAAAGTTATGTAAAAGGGAAGAAACAGAGAAAAAATCATGAAACATGTTGTTTTCTCTTCCAATCTTTCAACCTCTGAGAAGGACACTTAAGTTTTCGGAACAGGACAGAAACATTGCCGACATCAGCACTCTGTCTGAGGTCACTTAAGACTTTTACTGTGGTCGTCTCTTAGTGTATCATTTTACTCTGAAATCAGTGAGTAAGTGGCGTTTTGCTGTGTTTTCCCAGTACATGGGTAGCGTGGAGGTGACCCAGTCCATGAGAACCCTCGACTTTGATACGAGAATGCAAGTCACAAGGTAGGAGGTCCTCCCGGTGACACCGCACACTCACAGACACTCACAACGTTAAATACACATATTCCACATGAATGTCTCACCGCTTCACAGTCTGATGTTTTGCATGTACAGAGAAAAAGAAAAAATAAAGACAAAAAAGCCTGTATCCTAAATGAATCCAGCATATATTATCCAATCCAGACATGTGCAGCTTATTTAAAAAAAATATATTCAAAGGGGGAAATTAATTAAATGTATAATGTTTCATAAACCGGGGCTTTCTCATTTGATATTTGCATTCTAGTGCAGGATGCCAAAACACAGCGACCTCTGTTCACAGCAGCGCACTTGAATGATCGGGCAGAAAATCCAATTAGATGAATTTCCTCCTAATGATGTCTCATAGTCTTATTAAAGGGGAGAGAGAGGCAGAGAGACCTTAATCCATTACACACAATTTGTTTTCAAGGAAGAGAAAAGCTCTTCCTGCTTTTGTGTGTGTGTGTGTGTGTGTTTGTGTGCTTTGACCCCTCCGACCCGACAGTCAGCTCTCTGAAGACACATGACCAGGAGTGTGTTCAAGTGTCACTGCTTCAGAGAGATGCCTTTCCTCTACTTTATTCCGCGAATCTACTCTGTGACTTCTGTACAAAAGCTCATCGAGGCATGTTTCGTTGAACGCTATGATCAGTGGTCGTCGTAGTTGCAACGTAACAGTGTAACAGTATCATCACAAAAATGTACTAAAGCATCAAAAGTACTTGTTATGTAGCAAAATGTCTTCTTTATAACTTTCCAATGTGAACATATGAAACTCAGTTCAATAAAAATACACCAAACGGGCACTAAATGCACAGAGGGTAAAGATACTCAACATGTGAAATTGTTTCTACTCGGTCTGTATCTGAAGGAACATCATTTGAATAAAAATGAACAAACACTGATGAACCTCAGCTTTCTACGTGCTAAAACAAGTGATAGCTCTATTTTGGAAAAACAAAAACCTCATAGACCAACGATTACACCTTGGATAAAACAAACCTCTCCTAGAAAAAATGACCTCTATACTAAAAAACAAACAAAGAAAAAATGAGGAAGTTTGCAGACCCTTTATAGATGATGTAAAAAACTTCAACTGAGGAGTAGCTTCTTGTCAGCCTGTTGCAGATTTGATGAAGAATATGTGTGGATGAGAGGCGCAGTTCATTGTTTATTGGTATTCTATTCTTCCCTGCAATTATTTTTCTGTATAAATGTGTTTATTGAAAAAACAATAAAGATATTGTTGAAAGAAAAAGAAAAAAAAAAACATGTCAGTGTCAGAGCAGCAATATTTTGTCAAATTCTATCTTCTCTTTTTCGCACAGCATTCCAACACACGGGATGTCGTGAAACAGCCAAGCACACACTATACTGGGAATGTAAATGGGCAAACTGAGAGTGGGAGTCATAGACCACAAATCACAAGTCAGTATCAACCATTTGCATCAGGCAGTGTCACACATCTGCGATGCAAAGAGTTGATGAGGTTGTCGATGCTGGACACGTTCATCCAGAGCTGTCTGGCGGTTTTCTTAGATGATAAACGGTGGAGTTGTGGACGTTCAAGTGTCTGGCTGCGGTCCTAACTGACACACCAGCATCCAACATGCCAATATCCATTTTTCATCTTTCTCTTGTCATTTTGTGGCGTCGTGTCACTTGAGTAAAGCTGCATTTTTAAGGTGGATGTTAATATTCACTGGTCAAGGGAGCGTCTGGTGTCTGATCACTGTCCTTTGAAGTGAAACCTGACGAGGGTGTGGATCGACCGAATTATCAAAGATTTGTCACTAGATTATAATATTGAAGTATTATCAAAGTTGCTGAGGTTTTATTGTATGAACAGCATTAATTAGGTGAAGTTATTTACTCAACTTTTCAACTTAAGTATAGTTCACTTAACTGACAACTATACTTCTGAATTAATTTTAGGTTTTGCGTGAAAGAAATCGCTTGAGCTCACTAAATAAAATGACATTTACAGAGTTTTGTTAGAGGATTTAAAGATTGGTGAAAGAGAACTTAGCACTCCATTAGTGTTCTACAGAGATTTATCATGTGATCTGTGACTTGTAATGGAGTATGCTTACATTAATGAAACGTTTATTTCACTTAAGTAAAAGATCAGAATTTTTCTTCCACATCTGGTCAATAATACCAACTGTATGTTGTTATTATTGTTGCTAGAATCTTGATCTGAAACTAAAGCTGTCAAATATTTGCAATATATAGTAGAAGTTAAGTACAAATACCTCAAAATTGCACTCATGTGTTGTACTTGAATGAACGTATTTTCTCTCCCACAGCACACACTGCCACTTCTGTATGTAAAGTTACAGTATATGTTATATTTCACTGTCGATGAGCTTCTTGTAATACAGTTTCCTTCCTCTAATATTTTCACATGCAAGTCACATGTGGGCAGGATGCACCGGATCACATATTTACAAAGGTGTCTCTGTGCTCGGTGCGTCTGAATGTGTACATGTTAATCATCTGTGTGTGTTTGTGCAGGGAGGCGATCAGCAGACTGCGTGAGAGGACGTCAGCCAAAACAGCAGTGAAAACTAAAAGGGTGAGGCACGAATACACACACACACACACACACGCACACACACACACACACACACACTAGCTAATACAACCAACAGAGGCGTAACTGGAACAACTGTGATTTCTGCCCTCATCAGCCTGTGTGTAAGGGGCTGTCGGCTGTTCTGGGTCAAATCAACCTGCAGTTTTCCGGCAGCAGCATCATCGTCACCGTCTCCACAGACAGTGTGACTCTGATCGCTGCCTCCTCCTTACAGGTGACAGCTTCAGCTACGGCTCGGCCACATTTTAACTGCCGCACATCCGCATTAATGTGTATAAACCTTTCCTGTATTTGTGTTTGTTCCTGCTTTCTCTTACACAGAAGATTGCCCGACACCCCATGCAGGCCATTTCATTTGCCTCAGGAGGAGACCCAGTAAGTTCATTTTCTCACAAGTACAAACGCATTCATGGTTCAAGCATATGCACACACACACACACACACACACACACACACACGTACACACAGCGAGTAATTTGATTTAGTTTGATTACTGCTTGGTTTGCTGCCATTCGCAGAAAATTTAATTATTTCCTGCCCCAACTCTTGATCACTCTATACTTTTAATTGGTGGTGGGAGGCTCAGGGTCTGTAATTACCAAACATAAGACTCTAATGAAAGATAAAAACCCCTTCTTTTCCAAGAATATAAACTATTCATCAAATTTCCTTGCTAATATTCTTAAAGAACCCCAAAAGTTTCTTATAAATCCCTCTACAGTCATCGATTAAATCCCTACAAACACCTCTCTGTGTATCAAAGTTACACATTTTTACACATTCTTGTCATATAATATCTTAGATGTAATTCTACACAATCTGTCCCTCCTCCATTCACTGCAGCTGAGGCACACCAGCTCCCCACAACTCTGCTCAAACACTATAAATCTACTCGACGCTACAACTAGCAATACATGTTCAAGCCAAAAAACAATTCTAAGGAGGAATAATGACACAGAAAGTCCAACCCTGCAAGTTTACAGGATTTGTTCCTCAAGTTTGTTTTGTATGAAACCCCAGAAGCCTCAGTTCATGATGTGACACTGTCATCAGCACACTGCAGTTTAAAGGTGGAAATGCTCAGCCTTAGAACCGACTGCTTATTTTTGCTCACTTTAACATGTAAAAAAAAAAACAAACCATCATATAACTTATTTCTGGACTTTTTCAAATGTCATTCTGGTCCAGTGAAGGCGACAGAGAGATTTAGTGCATGTCAAAATTCAGATAAAAGGTCTTTTATCGATACAGTTGATGTCGTTCAGTGTTAGTTATGAAGCTGCTCCTGATTTAATTTGGTTGTTTTTTGAGGGCGGAAATTTAAAAAAATAGCCTCGAGCTTAAACACTTAATGGATTTTTTTTCCTGCAATCATTTTGTAAGCATCTCTATTGTCTGTACTGGTCAGAGGGACAAGAAAGTCCTTTTATTAAGATACTTCTGTGACACACCTTCTCTACCATTTTCCTATGAAAGCATATTATAAATAGCAAATGGAAAATGATTTTAAGGATTTTGCACCTATAAAATAAATATTTATTTAAGGTGCATGTTTGAAATAAATTTTTGTTACTTAAAACAATAACAGATGTGGGATAAATTCTTCTATCTGATTGGCTATTCCTGCTACAACCATGTGACCACTTTAAAAGTTACTCTTGCACTCAAGAATAAGTCCCTGGATAAATCTGTGCTATGCTTCACACTCAGCAAACAAGCATTTTACTTGTAATTGGGCTTGCTTTAACACTTAATGTAATTCTTTGGATCATTCATGTCTATAAGCAGCAAATCATGAAATATTTTCCTGTGAATTCAAACACTCATCAATGCTGGGATGTGCCAAGTGTGTTGCAAACCATTTACTCTTTTCTATTTTACTCCTTTTTTTTCTTCTTTTTTTTTTTTTAACTCCGTGTCCACATTATTTCCATATGACAGAATTTGGGTTATTCATGCTGAGTGGCCTAACTGCCTATAATGGATTGGATTAAAAAAAAAAAAAAAAAAAAGAAATCAATGCAGCTCTATTAATCTATGAACAGCCAGCAGGACATGTCAGTCCAGCTCAAACCCTGCTTCACTTATACAACCTGTACCTTGGTTTGCATCAGTAAGTTCACAATGCTGTGTGCACACTGCAACATTTCATTTTATTACTGCGCAGTTGAACTGACCAAAGATGAGAGAAAACAGGAAGGTAGTTTCTCTCCGGGAAATACAGTGAAGCTATGGATGGGATTATAGCCGGCTGTTTAATTAATTAGCTACAATAATCTTGTAGTGTGCTCTAAGCCTCTGCTCAGTTGGCTTGGGCACATGGAAGATAGCGAAGGGAATTAAAATCAATCTGCCACAGAAGCTTTATGGTGAAACATATTCAGCTGACTCTGCTCTTGTATTCGCATCAGACTGGTGGAGAGAGAATACATTAAACAGACAATACACACGGATAACCGTCAGCTGGAAATGTCCGTGCTGTGTTTTCAGTGATGAAATGTGCTGCTACCAGGCCGCACTATGAATCCAGAGACTGAGCACAGATTCTAAACCCACCTAATATACATGTTTTACACTGAACCAGCATGTCAAGAGGTATAGTATTGCCCATGCAGGGACACAAAACAAACAATACGGAGACTGAAAGGTGGAGTGTGCGATTTGAATTCTGTCTGTCCTAAATGTGAAAAAAAACAAAAAACAAATTGACCACCTAATTCCAGTTTTGTTTTTAAAAAAAAGCCATTTAAAACAAAGAACAGACATTTTTTTCATTACAAATTAATTGCAGATTACCCTGAGATACCAAAAACATTTTGCTGCTGCAGTCTACTTGGCCTTTCTCACCATAGTGTGACTACTGAGTCAGTTTTCTCACTTTATGATTCTAATTTACTTATGCTATGTATATATTGGCATCTAGCACCTTGTGGCCACAGTGGCTGCTGTTCAGCAAAAGTCTGAAAAGTGAAGTCAACGTGGCAGCAGGGGGGCAAAAAGAAGTCTGATTGTGCAGCAGTCTATGAGAAAATTAACCTAATTCTCACTGGATTTGCTACCTTAGTTAACCTTTTCCTATTGAGCTTATAGTTTGAATTACTGGTTTCAAGTCTCCTTTAATACAGAATGATCTTATTTAGTAAATTATGGTCCAGTTTTGAGTAAAATAGACAATCAAGAAGGGTGTGCATTAGGGCGTGTCTGCCTTGTATAGATGTGTGTTGTGACCCTCAGTCAGATCCACGTCTTGTTTCCAAAAACCAAAATGCCACACTATGGTCACTATATACATTTTTTATATACAGTCTATGGTTTTAAGTCATGTCTTTTATTATCTTCCTCTCCATTTTTCTACAGGACATGGCAGATTACATCGCTTACGTTGCCAAGGACCTTGTCAATCAGAGAGGTGAGGGAAGGTTTTGTGACAATGAGTTGGGTTTTCTCTGGAATTTCTTGCTTCATTGTGCAAATGCCCAAAAACATACTGTGTTTCTAACAGACAAAACATTTCTCTGGTTGTGTCTGGTAGCCTGTCACATCCTAGAGTGTCCTCAGGGTCGAGCTGGTGAGGTTATCAACAGCATTGGTCAGGCCTTTGAGACTCGCTTCCGGCAACTTCTGAGCCAAACGCCGTCGCTTCTCTCCACCAGTCCCAGGTTGTCCTCTTATTAACGCTACATAACGCAGTGAGTCGTCACACTGTTCGTCCTCAACATCTGAACATCATGTAAATTTCTACTATCAGCTCAGCAGTGAGAATCTGTCACAAACGGTGCCCAGAGGAGACAATAAAACACCAAAACGCCAAGCGGGAAGGTGAAGTCGGTGACCGCCGTGATTACTACAATGTGATCCCAGGAAAGACGCCTCCTCCTGGTGGGATAGAAGACCTGCGGATCACAAGGGAGGAGACCAAACAGGAAGCCGACTTAACTGGGGTGAGCGTTAACTGTACCACCAAAACAATATTTACTCAGTTGAGCTTGTAGATGTATTGTATCCTTGGAAACAGAAGTTTGACCAGAAAGGAAAACTCAAGACAAGGTCCAAACTGTTATTTCCAAAGCCTTAAACCACATCTTGTGACCTTCCCCAGAATATTAAATTGCTCAGCTGTCATTGAGAGGGTTTAATTGTGCTCACGTCAAAATGATTATATTATGTAAGTGTACATTAGATCTTGTGTTATACACTATACAATGACAGAAACGGCAACCACTGCACAATTCATGGGCTTTGGTTAATAGCTTCAGAAACAAGCTGGATGTTGTGTTGATGATTTAGATTATTTACTCCACAGTGGTGGTGATTATTGTGAATGTGGTGTTATATTTGCATTAGCAAAATTTGGTCATTTTAACTTTCCCTCAGGTGAAAAACCAGTGTTTTATGACCGTAACACGTCCTAATGGTGGTTTTTATATGCTGGAAGACACATCATGAGCAAAATAAACATTCAGTGCCACTGAGCAACTCTACCTTAAAACATTACATTGGAATTTATTAAAATGAACTTGTCTTTTCCAGCTATCTTAGTGTAAGTAGTGTTCATTTCTATGTAGTTTAACTTAAAATGTCTCATTTAATTAAGTTTATGACACAAATGTAGCATAAAAGCAGACTTTTGAGGATGCTCTGAGACTCTTTTTTTTTTTTTTTTTTTAATTTGAGAAAACATGGTAGAAACTTGCTGTGTGTCGTTCTTAAACCACGTTATAGTTGTTTCTTTTCACAATAATCAAAGCAGTTCTTACCAAAACAAAAGTTCTTTGTATGGAACTCAAAAATGGCTTCAACAGCTGAGGCTCTTTAAACTAAAAAAATAGCAAAGGAAAGCGAAGCTGTAGCCGTTGTATATGTGACTAGGTGATTCATCATAACATGTTTAGTTTCTGGAACTTGTTTTACAAGGTTCAACAATGTAGCTCAGCTAGTTTTACACTTTTTTTTTTTTAATGTAAAAAAAAACTCTAAATATGAAACTTTAATAAACAGAGATGACATAAACTTTTAGATCTCTCTTTATTCAAGAATACATTCACCAAACACAAATGTTCCTACATTTATACTTTTGAGTGACTCTGTACAGTGTAGATTTATTTGCTGGTCACAGAGGAGAAGTGGTGGAGGTTTTTAGTGCCTTGCTCAAGGGCACAGCAACGGTTGGTAATAAGCGATACACTTCAGCGCTTCTCATTCACTTCCCAGAATTGTTGTGCCAGTCTGGGAATTGAGACGGCAGCTTTCCTGTCATGACAACACATCTCTAACCTTTAGGCCATCGCTGCCCCTGAATGCTCTCAGACAGACGCAGTCTTGTGCGAATGACTCATCTGCTGTTGTTGCAGGTCTGTTGGTCTCGACCGGTTTCGCTCTACGAGAACTGCTCCGTCCCTGAAGAGGCTCCAGCTCCACCTGCAGGTGAAAACCATCAACGGTCCTCCAGCCCGATTTAAAATGTATCTGTACACCGTGTCTGTCTGTATGCGTGTGTGTCACTGTGATGAAAGTAATCAACTAGATTTACTCAATTAATCTATTTCAGGACTTTTTTTTTTTTTTTTAGGGAATTTCACTTTACTTGAGTGTTTGGATCTTTTCTTAGTCGATTCTTCTAGTCCACTACATATTACCCTTTTATTATTTCACTATATTTATTTTATGCTTAGTAACATTGCAGATTTAAATAATAATATAGCAGTTAATCAACAAATAAATTCTGATGAGTTATTATGGGTTACAACACAATCATTTATTGATCCGTGGAGTTGAATCCACAAAACCTCCCATCAATACAGACAGTTCAAATTAGTCTCACTTTTAGTTACACTTTTAGTTTAATTGAATTTCCCTTCTGGGATAAATAAAATATTTTAATTTCATTTCATTTTACCACCATTAAAGTGATGCACACATGAATGCATCAGTAATTATTCACACAATTTAAGGTGTAGTAGAAGAAAGGATGCCACCAAAAAAAAGCTTTTCATGATACTCCTATGTCTGATAGCCTCCCCAACCTTTGTGTCTGAGCCTATTAGGCTCCAACATTCAGAGTGAAGTCGACCCATTTAGTTTACATGATCAAACTGCAGCCAAACTGCACCCCTCAATTATAAATTTAAGTTCAACACGAAGTTTAAAGTGGAGTTGGTTGAATCTGAAACTGATTTAAAGATAGTTTTAGATTAAGATGAGATTTGATTTCAATTCAAGTTAAAACATTTGGTGCAACAGAAGAGTAAAAAAAGAAAAAAAAAAGCTAAAATCTTGGTTTAAAGGTAGTAATTCTTCTTCAACTTCATCTCCATCAGTGCAGTCTGAGGTTGAACAGTCCACTCCACCGACTGAGACTCTGGTCCAGAACCTGATCCAGGAAGAAGAATGGTTCCACGGCAGGTGAGTAATCAACATCTCTGCATCTATTTTTGTCTTTCAGTGACTCGTTAATGTCTGTTAATGTCCCTCTTTGTCTCTCCAGTAACTTTGTGTCCTTCTTCCCAGGTTAGGAAGGGAGCAGGCGGAGTCCCTCCTCACCTGTAGCGGGGATTTCCTGGTCAGAGAGAGCAGCTCTGCCTCTGGTCAGTATGTCCTGAGCGGTATGGAGGGAGCCACCGTGAGACACCTCCTGCTGGTCGATCCACATGGACAGGTAGAGCTGCGCTGTTGGATTTCAGATGCACTCATACACATTTATTGTTACTATTACTACTACTAACCCTGCTGTCTGTGTTTTCTGTGCGACCAGGTGCGGACGCGCGATCAGGTGTTTCTGAGCGTCAGCCACCTGGTGCGGTTCCACATGGAGAACCAGATGCCCATCGTTTCTGGAAGCAGTGAGCTGTGTCTCAAACAGCCAATCCTGCAATCACACTAGAATCCACAGACTGTATGTGTCAGAAACAATGAGCCCACGCAAGAACATTTTAAACCCTTCTGCTGCCCGGAATAATAAAAACAGCCGAGTCCTGTCAACACAGTGGACTTCATTTCCTGTGAGCGGTGGTGATTAGACAAAATTGCATCAATTTGTTGGGACAATATTGCATTATTTGGTCTTTACAGTGCTGTGTCCGTTTGATTTTTCTAACACGAGTAAATTCTCAAGCCCCTCTCTGTGTCTTCTTGCCTGTGTTGAGACCAGCTGTGGCCTGCAGAACTTCCCACCTCCCTCTCAGGCTGAATTCGCTGATGTTTACTCAAGCACAATCTCTGGTGTTGGGAGGAAACGACCAAAATGTTGGCAGACTTTACCAATCATATTTTTGCAAGATAAATTTGTCTTGTGCTCATTTGTTTTGATTTTTCTGGGGGTTTTTTTTGTTATTGTTCCCATTTCCCAAGCTTGACTTTTGAAAATAGCTTTTCATCCCACTTATTTCTCACATTCTGAATATGGAGTTCAAAAGCTCTTTGTTTGACTCAGATAAGCTGGCAAACATACAGATTCAGAAGTTTGATCAAATAGATCTTCATTTTTTTCAGCTTTCCAGTGAGATTTTTTTTAAGACTTGCACACACAACAGTACACATGATTACCTGCAAATAGGAGATTATAGGCTTTACTGTGTCTCTACTCAACCTCACACGGTGCAGCTTGAAAGCAGCTTTAAATTTTGCACAAAATGAGCCACCCAGTAAACAATAAAATTATTAACCTGCATGTTTAAGTTTCAAATCTTAAACAACTTTAGAGCAGGACTCTTGAATACAGTATTTAGAGGCCCATAAATGTTTTCAGGTTTTGCAAATCAAATCATCACAACATCAGGTGCTTTACTGTATTATACTCTTAATGCAACATAAAATCACCAGCTGTAGTGTCTGGATGTAAAAGGTTTAGAATTTCTCTTTCTTCTTAAGGTTAAAAAAAAATAAAAATTTGCAAAAATGTTCCTTTTTTATTTTACAGATTTTTTAAAAAAATCTCTATATATTATACAAAATAATAATGAATATACAAAAACAGACATTGCATTTTACATATTTAATGTAAAATAATAAATAAAACCCCTTGAATGTAAATAATCATCAAATTTCAATTTTGAAGGATTTTTGATACATAAAATGTCATTCATAATTTCTCGCAATTTCACTTCTATTTATTGAATAGAAGAGACTGTCTGATAGAGTAAACTTATGTCTAACATCAGATACAATTAATGACAATTAACAGAAAAAGATGTAATGTTTCTATATCATTCTAAACCAGGGGTGCCCAATCCTGGTCCTCGAGAGCCCCTATCCAGCATGTTTTAGATGTTTCCCTCTTCCAACACACCTGATTCCAATGATCAGGATCGTTATCAGGCTTCTGCAGAGCTTGATGATGAGCTGATCATTTGAATCAGGTGTGTTGGAAGAAGGAAACATCTAAAACATGCTGGATAGGGGCCCTCGAGGACCAGGATTGGCCACCCCTGTTCTAAACGATTACATATGCGACTATGGCAAAGAGATCAACTTTTTCACTGTCTGGATTCTTCAGGCCACAAGATGGTGCTGTCACTCTTTACAAGAGTTCTTTTCCCTTCATCATACACTAAAATATACTTTCTGATTTGTCAAATACCATCTGGTGAGATTTCTAAAACTGCATTTTCCCATCATCACATGGACACACATGTATAACGTCTTCATGAGGAAATATGACAAATGCACACATGCTAAAACCACAGATCCAAACTACAACCACCTTCTGCATTTCGATGGTTATTTCTTGAAGCAGATGTGTGTCTGAGAGAGCAGTAAAAATGGCTGGTAGTAAACAGCCTATAATAATTGCTGCAGCCCCTCTCCCTCACTTTTCAGCACCCTGTCACTTGTAGATTTTGGTGAAGTAAAAGATGACTGTGTGCTGAAAGTATGCAGTCGACTGTTTTCGGGGCTGCAGCCCTCGCCGTCCTCTGAGAGGCTCGGAGGGTCTCGCCCACATTAATCACCCTCGGAGCAGCTTGCTGGGCTGAGACTGGAGAGAAACTGGCAGCTGACGGGGAGAGAAGCAGCTCTGCTAAGGACTGATACAAGAAAAAGATAAACATTGATAGTGTATCTAAAGAAAAACAACACTTGAAGCGTTTCTGTTCAGATAACGTGAAGCAAAGAATTCACATGCTTCTTAACTTCCCACTATTCTCAGCTTATGGGTTGTCCAAAAGTCCAGAAAAATGTTTAGCCGGCTCTTTTCTACACCCTTTATGCACAACTGAAATGCAATCACATGTGCATCATTTGATTTAGACTCTGCCCAAACTGAGAATCAGATCATCTGTTAATATGAAAGGCTTTCACAAGTGTGAAATTAAGTGCTTTTTCATCCAAGTGAAGTGGTTTCCCTGCTTCTATTACGTCCCTGTGGATTTTCTGTGAGTCACACGGGCCTCACCCAGAACAACTCACCAAGAACAACAATGATCTAGTGTGTGATGCCATTCTTTCAGACTTGTGAGGCCTGCTGACGGTCACATGTTGTCAAACCTGTGAGGTCACAGTTTGACCTCTGACCCCTCATTAATGTCAGAGCAGCAGCTGGTCGACCTGTGTGGTGTTTCTGTACGAGCAGCAGTGAGAGGAACAAGGGCTGGATACGTTTCTGAGTGACTATCTTTGAAGAAGTATTCAGCCACTAAATAGAAACTCACCAAACAGTCATTTTACTGTGTGACTAACCATTATTGATAATTAGGAATATATGTAATAGGAAGATGATTTGCTCCATATTCTTCTGCTGGACCTGTCCAGGGCGTCCCCTGCCTTCGCCCTAAGTCAGCTGGGATAGGCTCCAGCCTCCCCGCAACCCTCGTGAGGATTAAGCGGTGTATAGATAATGGATGGATGGATTCTTCTGCTGGATAGAAAGAAGAGAGAAGCACATTTTGGGATGGTTTAATATGAATTCTGGCACCTTTATAAAATGCATTGAGTTCAGATGTGCTCAAAATGATCACAGTCAATATTCCACTTAACACAGTGCTTAAATATTTAAGCTATCAATACACTATGTGTTCACTGCCAAATGGTCTGTTAAAGGATATGAACAGCTTGTCCAACACATGAAAACGACTGGGAACATGGAGCCATTCACTTCTTTTGTAGACTGCGAGGTAACCAACTGACAGTGTCAAGTCCAGGTAGGTAACCTTCACCTCCACCTCCTGTTGAGGAAACACTCTCTGGGCTAACCTGGAGAATCTAGACCATTTGTCTCATTGTAGGCCTGTATTTTGACACCTTTATGAAATATTTAAACACTGTATGTGTTGGATGCCAAAGGAGCTTTTAAGTTATTTCTACTTTGCCAGATTTCTACACTGAAAGTTCTACACTGAACAAAAATATAAAGACAGAATGCAAACGGTCTTCTTTTCTCCCTTTTCTTGCTGTTGTAACAACCCTCCACCAGTCCACCAGGCATCCCTGTATTTTCCTGTGGCAGAGGCTGAGGAGGGTCATCAGCTGATTGAGCCACACCTGGGCCCAGGAGCTCAGCCTTAAAAGGCCTCCATCATTCTCTCACTTGTTCTCAGACAGGTTCTCTGACAGGAGCTCTTTCTGGCAGGAGCTGCTTGTCTCCAGAAACACCTGCAGTATGGTTTTGGGGGTTTTGTTTGGTTGTTTTTATTCACCTTTTGATTGTTCTTTTGCTGAAATAATTCATTTTAGTCACTGGATAGCTGTTGTCTCCTGGTTTTTGTTGCAGTTTTTGAGCCAAGTTGTAACACTGTGGTCAGAAAAGTGTTACATTTAGCCAATTGTGCACAAAAAGGGACAAATTCTTGACCACTGAGTTGACTGACATCCTCATCAGGTACAACTCCTTTGACCAGAGACTATAAAAGTGCAGAAGTGAATGACACTGATCTTCTCATTACAATGCGATGTTCTGCTGGGTTCTTTGACATGTACCTCCCACACAGGCATTGCTACAATATGGAACCGGTACTACTCCCCAACACCAGCAGCCTCCTCCTGCAGGATTATGAACTCTGCCACACCACAACAACTGACTCAAGGAACACGACCAAGAGCACGCAGCTTTAACCCAACGTCCAAACTCCCCACATTTCAATCTGATCCCCAGAGGTCGAGTATCCAAAGCCTGACAGGTCCGAGCTGTTTCGGGGGCAGGAGGAGGACATACACAATGATGGGCAGGTGGTTTTATTACTGTGGTTGATCAGTGTATACCTGTGCTGTATGTCTCAACAAAACAAACAGTTTGTTTGTTTGTTTGTTTTGCCAACACCTGTTTCTATAAATACACAATGATGACTGTGAATAATCAAAATGACAATGACAGATAATTCATTTGCTACGAGTCTGATTATTCAGTAATCAGGTATCTTTTTAAGTATCTTCATCTTGTTATTTTCTTATTCTTGTAGCCACTTGGTCAAACTATTCAATCAACTTGAACATGTCAGCTGTGATGCATTTTCTTCGACTTTCTGACTCTTTAGAGACCAATAGAGTTACTGCATTAGTTGATCAAATAAGCAGTTTATAAATCAATAAATAAAATGTTTGATAGTTGAAGTCAAATGTCCACTGTGTATATAATAACTTTTGTAACCATGTAAACAAATGATTAAACTCACTAAATAATGTGCAATAGCTGCCACATATTCACAGCTGTGCTTTGCTTTACACCATTTTATGATAATCTAATTAAAAGCATCACTGATAAAGCAATTCTTTTTCCATCTCCACAACAAGAAGTTTTCTTTAGTCACAGGGTTAAATCTAAAGTCTGCAGCTCAACCCACAGTAGGAACTTTACCTTGAATTAGGAAACCACGTGTTGTGTGTGCATTTGTTAGTGCATGTGTGTGTATTCCTTGAACCAGGCCAGTGACATGACAGCCTCAGAAACAGGAAATGATAAACATTCAGAATAATCTTCAGGTTCTGTGGCTTTGGTTCAGATCCAGAGCATTAAAAAGCCTGAACTCTTTGAATTCCTTTGCTGAATAAACTTGAGTGCTGATGAGCCTGAGGGCATTAACTTTAGACACACATGCTCACACACACACTGTGCATATGACAAAGCATTCCCAGACCCCGAAGCGCCTTAATGGAACAATTAAAGTCATAAAAAGCGCCCAGAGTACGAGAGCATGAAATTGTTCCTCATTTCAATGTTATCAGAGTCACACAGAGTTCAGATCTGGAAGGAAACAAAGCAAGACTTGGCCACTGACTGGGCCATGTTGCAGCAGTTTCTGCTACGCCAAAATCTACATGTATGTTCCTCCAGAGACAGAGCCGAGGAGGAGACATGGGAGTCATGTGAGGTTTGCAAACAAATGCACACAAACAAAGAGACCAACGGGTTTTTGTGCCTGGTTCTGTTTCCTGTTTCCACAAGTCAGGAACCAGTGAGGGCGTGCTGTGGAGGAGCGAGCCAAGAGCCTCTGTTAAATGAGTATACAGTGAGTTGCTGTTGGCCGGAGCCAGTGCAGAATAGATGAGTGTGTGTGTAACCCCCACAGCGATCGCCTCACTCCTCAGCAGTGCTCGACTTGAGCTTTTACCTCCCTCTGCTCCCAGGCCACAGCCCTCTTACCCCGGGCCTAGCATGACAGCTCGTCTCTGATGGTGTGATGGGTGTGTGTGGACTGTTGGCAGGCCTTTCTGAGCGGAAACACACACTCACATGCATGACACACTCTGTCCTCAAGCACAACATGCCCCGGAGTTTCTTTACCTCGTCCAAATCTTCATCTTTCCACTCTCGCTTTATCACTGGAAACTAGGTCAATGTCAGTTCATGTCATTAGCTTCTGTTCCAGCTGTGTGTGCTCTTGTGTGTAAGTGTGCACGTGATCGTGTTCAGTTAGCAGCCATGCTTATCTGCCACTTGGCTTAAGAACTTCCTTGAAAATGTTTGTTTTCATGCTCTGTGCCGGTGGATTGGAATCGAGTCTGCATTTGTGTGTGTGTGTGTGTGACACGGTGATGATGAGGGGGTGGGGGATTCCAGGATTCTTGCACGAGGCAGCAGACAGATGTGGGAGACTTGAATCAAAACTATTTTGTTGGCCGACTTCAAAAGGCGACTTTTCCTCCTGTGTTGGTCTCTTGTTGCTTTCCATTCCTCTGCTGTTCCCTCATGCTTTGGCCAGCAGCTCACACTTCTCCCTTGGATTTCAAGCAGGATGGATGTTTCAGTGAATCTTTGTCATGCTACGCTTTCTGTCTGGGGTTCTGCAGACCCAATGGCCTCTTTAGCGGCTCAACAAGTGGACTTAGTATTAGTTTATTACCTTTTTAAATCATTTTATGAAAATTGCTTATTATTAGGGATTTTCTTTGCACTAGATCCAATCCAAGTCATTTAATATTTAGTATCTGCTAAAACCGAGTCACAATCCAACACCATTTTTCTGGACAATACACACTTCAAGTACATTAAAGTTATTAAAATCTATCCAGTGCATATTATTGACAGCTGAATAGCTCGAAAATGCAGTCAGGAAAAATTGTATTTCTGCATCCAAGCTGTTCCCGAATGTTACATTCATGGTTATCAGCCTTGTAAAGCCCTGTAAGGCCCTGTCTGAAACATAGCGTAGAAAGGGTGTACCACGGCTGGGTAAGCTTCAAAGACAGTGAAAACTTGTGTTCAGCTAACCTAAAATATATGTCAGAAACTATATTTTAGGTTAGCTGTAGTACCTGGTTGCACCACCAGGTGGAGCCTTTTACTGTTTGATAGGCCAGGAGCCTCGGTCTACAGGCAGTTTTACATTGGCATGCGGGGAGCACTGTAGATGCTTAGCTAGCAACAGGCCACCATGACAAAGACTTCTGTGCGCCATAATGGCCTCCAAACAGAGCTCATGTGCTTAATATGAGCTGGGATTAACTAAGACAGCAGACCTAAGTCCCAGTGGTGTATGCTGTTGCTGCTGATTATTGATCTGGAAAACTATTTGAAATTTGCATCCATCCATCCTTTTTCTTCCCTCTATCTAAGGTGCAATAACATCGCAGTCATTTCTGTATTTTGTCATCTTTATCAAGTGTCCAAGCCGATACGAGGAGTCAGCAATGAGAAAACTTACCTCTTCAGAACTTTTCTACATATTGGGTCATGGAATAAAAATATTTGAAGAAATCACACGTTGCTGTTATTATTAGTCGTGCTGCTCTGTGGATGGCACTGTCAGCCGGTTGGTTGGTCCTCCCCTTTGGTCCAGACTAAAATACCACACTGTTTGATGAATTGTCATGAAATGTTGCAAAAACATTGCCAGACAATAAATCCCACTGAACTTCACACCATGTCTTGACCTTTTATAGGTCAGAGATTTCCCTTTTATCTCAACATCTTCTTGAAGATGGGCAACAAATTTGCACAGACATTCATGTTCTCTTCAGGATGGATTACAATATCGTTAGTCTCTTGCACCATCATCAGGTCAAGATTTCAGTTTGTCCAATACTTTCACCAAACACCTGCATAAATAAGGACATGTTTGACAGTTTCATCACTCGCTGCACTCAGTGCTTTATGCTAAAAAGCTATTGTTGGCGTGATAATGACATTGTGGCCGCAATATCATTCTGACATTAGCATGAAGCGCAAAGCACCAGTGGACTTAAATGCAGCCTCACAGAACTGAGAGTGAGGCTGTAAAGTCTTGGTCTTACCTCATATACAGTAGTGGGGTCCAGTATCAACAAACCTCAAGGCTTAAGCTCCTTGTTCTCTTTTCTATCATCTCTTCTTCTTTGTTGAAAACCCTTTTCGACTTCATCGTCCTCACCTCCTCTTCTGCTCTCAGTTTGCGAGGAAAGGGTGTATTTATACTTGAATTGATGTCCCAGCATAAAGGAATCACAATAATACTGGAGCAGTGTGTTTATTGGCATATTGCTCTATCTGTCTATTTGCATGGAGTGTGTTTATGGGTTTCTACATCTGAGAGTGTCTCTTACAGATGGTGACGGTGAACCACCGGCGGGAAAACTCAGCAGGGAATGTTTTCCATCCCTAAGATGGTCAGATTTGTGTGTGTGGGGGACACCGGCTCTGCATAAATCACATGTGGAGGGAGGATAAGTAGGCAGCTAGACCAGCCTGGATACTATCCAGTGTGCACCACAGGGGACAGACCCCGAATAAATCTTTAAGTATTTAGACACAGGGTGTGAACAACACAACATAAAAAGATGATATCATATTTCAGTTCAATATCACAAACTACAGCCTCAGAAATTACCCTAAAATTAAATCAGCACCATATGAAAATATACTATAAACTACTAAATGTATTATTTAATGCCAAGCAATTGTATTTTAACATGACAATACCTCATGAATTTATTAAAGCAACAGTGATATCACTATTAAATGTGAAGTTATAGTCAAAGGATGGTGAGCTTAGATCAGCTTGAAGACTAGAAAGGGGGGGAAAACAGCTAGACTGACCATTTCAGAAAGTCCAAAAACCAGTCTACCAATCAGTCTACCATCTACAGCTAAAGTTATGTCTGTGTGATAAGGGCCTATGATGTTGTGCAACCCTTTTTCACAAAAATGATGTTAGGAGACAGGGCTACAGCTACAAGAACTCCTAATACATCACACAGAACAGATAATAGTCAGTGGTCAGGTCTGGCTTCTTGCATTTTATGATGTAAGAGATAACAATGGAGATTCTTCTTTTTTCCTTTGAAGATTTTTTTTTCTTCATAAATTTACTGTGTAGGATCTCAATAATCCAGGTCAAGGAAGAGCTTCTGTGCAATTGGACTTCTCTTTTTGGTTCTCAAAGACAATTCACCGCTCATCAAAGAGGCTTCCTTATTTCTAACCCAATGTCTCTTGCCTTAAGGTGTTAATGGTGGTGAAACTTTCTGAGAAGAAATATCACGACTGAATTATAAGTACCTGATAGGTATTGCCATAGACCTCCTCCTCTGTGTCTGTTCCAGTTTAACATAGTTTCTATTCAACCATCTGTCCACTCTGTCTAGAATGTGGACATTGTTGTCCTCAAAGGAGTGTCCCTTAGTATCCTTTAGATGCAGGTTTACAGCTGAGTCTTCTGGACTGATCCTTCAGTCTCTGCTATATATAAGTCTCGGCACTCCTTGCTGCATTTGACGGCACATACAACCTTGTTCGGCTTGTGTGTGTGCGCCATTTTAAATTCATTGCAAAGCAAACAGTGAAAAAGCAGATATGAAACAAGGCAGGGGTAGGCTGTAGCATGCAACAAAGGTCTCCGGCTGGAACCTGACAGGTGACGTTGCAGTTTTGCACATTAAAATCTTAAGGGCATGTTGATTTTTGCGTGTGAACAAAATTAACAAAATTATCTCTACTACAAACCATCTGCTTGTCACAACTACAGCTCTCTACACTGAATGCACCATCAAAAACATTCCTCCCTATTACCATGCAGAATAGAATCAAAGATCCATCAGGCAATGTGGAGATGGTATGAACATGGGAAATTCAGCACTAGTCTCTATGGTGGGAGACAAGCTAACTCCAGCTTTAAGCTTTCTAATTCACACCGTATGTCTGGTTAATCCATAGTCATGTCTGAGGCTGCCAGGCAATCAGTGGAGGCTCCAGGAAATCACTGGTCCTGGTCAAGAAAAAGTCAAGCGCATAATCCCAGAAAAAACAACAACTTGTCCTTTTTATACTTCACTGTTCGCATCGATTAAACAAAAGACATGTACTCATTAACTAATAACCTAACAGGTGTTACCTTAGGACAGCTTCAGGGTTGCTGTACTTCCTCATTTCCAGTTCAGTTGCACCTCTAAGGAGGAGGCCACGGCCCTGGTCCCACTTTGGAGGTTCTGTAGTCGGTTTGCACAGCAGGAGCCAGTCGGTTGTGTGACACGACTATAAACATGACAGAGAACACTAAAGACACACTTTGCATGACTTGAGTCAACAGAGACCTCTCTAAAATCACGGAACGCCTGTCATGTATGAGTCTTAGTTTCATTCACTTTCTTTCATCTATTTACATTGATCATGTGGAATCAGTATCAACTGTGACCTCTTTAATCAGTAGAGTTGCAAACCAAACTATGGCAACCGGTTGCTGAGTAACAATGAAGACCCATTTTATTTTACCCCAAGTTGCTGTAGTTAGATAAATTATCATCGCACAAGGACAGAATTTTCAGTATTGAAGCTACGGACATCTTGCCAGTGAACTTTTTTCCTCAAATACAACAACATCTTTTCCTGGTCTATTTCTAAACAGCAGTCATACAAATATGCTAATTGTACATGCATCCATTGTTGCACAACAAAAAATTATGAACATTGACTGCAAGATAAGAAACTATAAGGAACCAACTATTAACATAATTCTAAGCTAGCCTCGATACAATAACAACATTATAGAATTTCTTTTTTGGATTTCCACTCCCTAAAATTTTCAGTGGCATAATGAGAAACTTCTGTTGTTCTAGTCTTCAAGTTGAGCTGAGTTAACCGACTGCTAGTTGTTGTTTTTTTTTAAACAGATCGATATAACTATTAGCAAGAATGCACCGAATGTCTCATTGATACATATATGTATGAAACTCTCATGAAAAGTTGGCCTGCCCTGACTCTAAAAAAACAAATATTCCTTTATTAGTTGTTGAGATAACCCAGTATTTTATCTTTTTGAACAATTGGGGCAACTTGCTGCAAGGTGGTGCAGTTGTTTTGCACTGTTGCCTCGCAGTAAGAAGGTCGCTGGTTCGCGTCCCGGTGAGGGCACTGGGATCTTTATATGAAGTTTGCATGTTCTCCCCGTGCAGTGTGGGTTCTCTCCGGGTTCTCCGGCTTCCTCCCACACAATCCAAAAACATGTTGAGGTTAATTGGTGATTCTAAATTGTCCATAGGTGTGAATGTGAGTGTGCTTGGTTGTCTGTCTCTAAGTGTAGCCCTGTGATAGACTGGTGACCTGTCCAGGGTGTCCCCTGCCCCCCCCCCCACTTAACCGTTTAACTGAGAACATTTTGACCTGTGTGCAGACTGTGTCAAATACACAGCATTGTGAAATATTATGCTTGGTCAGCAGTTGCTGTCCAAGTATTTAATAAACTTGGTTTCATAAAGTGTGAAACTCGTGGTTTAACTTTTTACAGCGCTGCCACCTTCTGCATTTATACAGTGTACACACCCACTCTTTATGTGCATACACTCCTGGGTGGTTATACTAGCAGATTCAAGTGTGTTTACCGGTCCCATTAAGATAAGCTCTTAATATTAGTCATGAAGGATGGAGGGGTTGTCTCACTATTTTTCTCCATCCATGGGGGGCGTGTTCTGGTTCAATGTTCTTTTTTCTCTCAGTCAGGAGAGAGAAAACATCCAGGTTAAGTAAACTGGCTCTTAAACTCCGATCTCAGGACACTCAGGAGTGACTCATACTGTCCCTCGTCTCCTCCTCCTCGTAGATGTGGCTTGAAAGAGGCATCCTCACCATGAAAGGGACCAATTACAACTTTTTATGACCCAAAAAATTATATTTTACTCTTCTGGGGAAACAATTTTTTAAGGGAAATGAGTTCATGCAGCGCCTACAAGGAAAATGATCCAACTGGAGGGGAAAAGGGATTCCTCCGAGTTATTCTGTGGTTATGTTTGAGTTTGTGCTGCAGCAGTGCGCTGTATATGTGCAGTGTATGCTCTTGAAGGAGACCATATGTGATAATAGAAGGCCAAGCCCAAAGGGTTGATAGAATTCCATCATTACATTATTCTCATGACAACAGCAACAAAATGGAAAAAGCACCAGAGGCTAAACTCCCAAATCACATGTAACCCCATTGCACACACATGAAGAGAATGTATGTGAGCGAAAGAGTGAAGGCGAGGAGTGTGGGAGATGGGGAGACTCATTTCTGCTGCAGCTCATTTTCTTGAAATATTTCACATGAATATTGGCAGCAGTTGTGCTGCAGAAGACAAAAGGAAATGAACCGTGGCTGCTGGAGCCAAAGACAACACACAGTGTGAGAAAGTCTCGCTACAGTTACTGCTCACAGCGCAGTGAGACACAATCTCTATCTAAGCTATTAAAAACTGCCTTGGGATATGTTAAATGCATGAGCAAGAAGATGAGGTGGTGAAAGAGTATTGGTGGAGAAAAAAAGGCTTCTGTCACATTAAAGCAAGAAACATTACAAAGTGCCAGTTGTGTTATTATTAGCTGACAATGACTTGGTTTGTCTGAGAAATATTCTTTTGGTAGAGAAATCCTGCACACAAACAATCACACTCTAAAAATGTTTTTCTAGCCTCTGTTGCAGTCTCGCTATTTCAGGCTTTTTAGTTCAGCCATTTCAGGCCAGAGGAGTAAACATTCCCTAAAATGAAACCCACGCTCGGTTCCTCACAGTGAGGAGATTAACTGAGAAAAAGGATGGGGTGAGACGCAGACAGAGGTGGGTGAGAAGGGAGGGGGAGGAGGAGGAGGAGGAGGAGGA